>NW_024068034.1:0-286749 GCF_009389715.1 Phoenix dactylifera | reverse complement strand
ACAAAATGAGAGCTCTTACAATTGATCATGGAAAATGAGAACTTCGATTCTCCACGAAGGTATAGCTAGCTCTCTTTCCGCTGAAATGAGATTACTGCTCAATATGATTAATAGGATTTTGTTTCCAAAGACCGGGAGATTCGATCTCATCACTGAGCGAGATCTAGCAGTGATGGAGTGTATGATTCGGGGGATGCCCCTAAATCTTCGGCTATGATACTAAAGACAGATGGGAAAGTAATGTGCAGCAACAGGTATCACTACCTTATGGTATGATACTCACATTGATTTTCCGTCAGCATGGGTTTACCTCTCGGGAGGAGGCATCCAAGAGTCTGCATCACACTGACACGTACACTGCACGGACACTTATACGCATGGATATCAGAAAGTGAAGGCAGTGGGATTCACACTGGAGCAGGCATTCAGGATGAGGCACCAGAGGAGATGCACCAGAGGATGAGGATGAGGAGCATATGGATCATCCTACTGCACCCTCAGAGGCTGGACCATCGTCATCCGTTCCTCAGACAGATACGGATGACTTCTGGAGGCAGGATGACTGAGCTTATGTCAGCTCAGGCGAGGACTATCACTGACGGCTGACGAGCCGATTGGATGCCCGTTGGATGTCAGTCTGCTGAGATCAGTGACCTGAGCAGCAGATTGGAGCACTTCGGAGAGAGAGACCCATGGAACTTACTGTGCCACAGGCTGCTGAGTCAGAGATTCGCACAGAGTCATCCAGCTCGTCGTGCCACGTCAGACACAGTCTCACCAGGCTCGACCTCCCCTCGCCACGTTATACTAGGAGGATGAGGACTAGATCCTAGTCATTACATCTCCCTAGGCTGATCTTAGCATCTATTTTAGAGCCTAGGCTAGATATCTAGTTCTCATGTATCTTGCTTTTCTCATGTATCTTTAAATCTTGATTGAGGAACATTGTATTTATTTTCATTTGGGCATTACTGTATTGAAATGTTCCTATTTTGATCAATGAAGATTGAAGTCTGTTTTTGTTTGCAACTTTCACATGTATCTTTTGATGATAACAAAAAGGGAGAAGAAAGAAAGAGTAATCAATGTAATCAACTTGGAAAGAAAGAAAGATAATCAATTTGAGAGAAAAGAAAGAGTAATCAACTTGAGAGAAAGAAAGAGTAATTAATTTGAGAAGTAGAGATATTGTTCAGTGTAAACAAAGTAAGTAACAAAAAGGAGAGAAGTAAAGACATCAAGTAGAGAAAAGAAATAAGATTTATCGCAAAAAAGAGAATGATTTGGGCAAACAAACTAAAAATCATATAAGAAAGTTTATACATCTAAGGGGGAGCAATTTGTAACAATGAGAATTGATTAATCAAAATCTGTCAAAATCAGAATTTGGCACATATAAATTCAAAATTTGACACGCACTTTCACACCCCGATACACTAACTTGAAACTCACATTTTATCTCAAATTTTTGAAAGGTTTCATAGCTATGAATCATAAATGAAAGGGGAGCAATTCAAAGAGTCAAATTGGCAACATTTGAATGATATAGGGAGAGATTTCACTCTTTATATGAAAAGCTGAAATTCAGCAATTTAAAACCCTTTATAAACTGATTTTAAAAGACAAGTATCAATAGGCTTATACTCTTTATTTTGTAATCATCAAAAGGGGGAGATTGAGGATGATAGTGTTATTTTTGATGATTAACAAGCAATTATCTAGAGTACATTAAAGTTAAATTGATACTCAATTATAAGTTCATTACTCTAGTATATTTGTATGATTGATATAGAACATGTTTTGTTCATGATTTGAATGAATCTAACCTTGAGATGCAGCAAAGTGTGGATTGAGTCGACCCAAAGGTTGATTGGGTCGACCCGGCACATCAGAGAAACATTTGGCAACACTCCTGCAAAATGGCACAGATGAACAGTGAAGTTGGGTCGACCCAAGGTAAGCATGATCGACCAACCTTGAAGAACCTCAAAACAGGAAGGAAATAAGCTCTCTGGATTTACTGAGAGGGTCGATCCCAAACAGTGGTTGAGTCGACCCAAGCTTGAGTCGCCCAAACCCTGAGAGGGTCGACCCAAAGGCAAGACAGAAAGACAGACAGAAAATGGTTCTCTGGAATTACTGAGAGGGGTCGACCAAAGAAGAGTTGAGTCGACCCAAGTGAACTTTGAGTCGACCCAAAAATTGGTTGGGTCGACCCATGAGAAGGAAGGCTGAATTCAGGTTTTGTGGTTTCTGAGAGGGTCGACCCAAGGATGTTTGAGTCGACCCAAGTAAAGTTGGGTCGACCCAAGGACAGGTTGAGCCGACAAAACGACGGGCTGAACAGTACGGCTAGTTTCTGCAGATGTACTTTTTTGTTCTTCCCAAGGTGAGTAACGGCTAGTTTTTCAAATCTGACCATTGGGGCTTGTCCAAAGAAGGTTGGAAACTATTTAAAGGGGCACTATTCATCAGAGAAATATCTTTTGGAGAGAATATCAAGGAAATAACAAGAAAAACAAAGTGCCCTAATCTCCTTCATCAAGAGCTTCATTCAACAATAGAAGGGTTTGAGCAGTTTTCAAAGAGGCATCAAGAGCTCCATCTCCTTGAAGAGTGAAGCATCCTTGACAAAGAAGAGCAAAGCCACTTCAAAACGATAAAATACTTTCTAACTCTTCTTTGTAGTTTATATTGTTTCATATGCTCATTTAGGAGTTTGAATCTTTTTCTTTTTGTTTGTCAAACACTTTGTAAGGTTCGTTGGTTAGCCCGCAAAACCAACAAGATTTTTGGTGAACCCGGAAAATCAAAGTGTAAAGGTTCGTTGGTGAGCCCGCAAAACCAACAAAGATTTTTTGGTGAACCCGAAAAACAAAGTGTATAGGTTCGTTGGTGAGCCCGTAAAACCAACAAAGGTTTTTGGATTGTGAGCCCGGAAAACAATCCAACTGTAATCCGCGGGATTATAGTGAATTCCCAAGGGGACGCTTGGGGAGTGGACGTAGGTGCTAAGGAGAGCACCGAACCACTATATTTGTTGTGTTTTGTGTTGTGGCTTGTGCTTACGTTTATTCTTGCATATTTTCTATCTTTGCACTAGTTTAAATCATTCAAATAGTTTAAGGAAGCATCCACCGCACTTAATTAAGAAAGTCCTTTTTAAACACCAAAAATTTAGAAGAAACCAATTCACCCCCCCCCTCTTGGCTTGTCACCTTGGGCAACAGATACGAAAGCAAGCTTAGATCCCAATGGCAACATTACCAACAACAACTGGCCCTGTCTACAATCTCAAGTTAAAGATTAGCTATTCCGACCTGAAGATCTTGTGCTTCAAAAGGCTGAGGTCATAAAACAAGTCGAATGTGGAAAGCTACCACCAAACTGGGAGGGGCCGTATAGAGTAACCAGGTCGTCAGTCTTGGCACCTATCGACTTGCCAAGTTGGACAGAGCAGCTATACCCAAACTTGGAACTCTAACAATCTCAGAGTGTACTATCAATAAGAATTGTAAATATTGAATTTGTATCTTTATAATTGATGGTTAATAAAGTGTGTTTCAACTCTCCTTTGAACACATCTTGCAAAGCATTAGAAGTAGGATGTATCCTCGATATCGATCTACAGACCTTAGCATCATGAGAGCTAAACCTCTGAGTATCCCTTCTAACAAGTCGACAACCTATGGGTCCTTGGCATTAGGGGAGCAAAACCTTCGAGCACTCCTGGCTAATGAGCTACAACCTATAGGTCCTTGGCATCATGGGAGCTAAACTTTTGAATACTCCTGGCAACTGATCGACGACATACATGTCTTAGCATTAAGAGAGCTAAATCTCTAAGTACTTTTGGAAAATGAAGCTATGACTATGGGTCCTTGGAATCATAGGAGTTAAACCTATGGGTACACCCAACCAATGAATCTATGACCTACGAGTCCAAGGTGGCAGGGGCTAAAATTCTGGGCACTTCTAGCTGTGAGTCTATAATATACAAATCCACAATGTTAGGGAGCTAAACCTTCGGATACTTCTGGCCTACAAGCCTACGCCATAAAGAATTGAAGTCTCCAACCTTAGCCTAATAGCGCTGAGAATGGGGGGCAAGTGCCCGACGACCTGCGAAGGACACTCCCATACCTTGGTCGTAGAAGAGCCAACCTAAATGCCTATTGGGATGATTACGCGCTTGCTTGTTCCTAAAGTTACTTCAGCTTAGCGAGCTAACTTCGGATCCATAAGATGACCTCAGTCACTTGAGTGAAATACAAGCATCCAGAAAAGAAAGCGAGGTATGAAAGACTTCATTACGAAAAAAACACTACAAAAAAAAAGTCAAGCTGGATGTTCTTCAGCTGTACATGGTTGATCACTCCAGCAAGGTCACCTAGCTTAGAAAGCTACCCTCCACCTCATCCTATGCCTCCGCAGCAGTGCCAAGAAGAAAAGAAAAGACCTACCCTTAGGGCCTAATGTGGGATTCTCAATTGCAGTAGGCAGAGGAGGTCAGCAGTAGGCTGAAGGAGGTCAGTAGTATTCTCTTTCCATTGCTCTTGCTCCTTAGCACCCTCCTGCTACTTTTTGGCTTTTCCTCTAGCTCCTCAGCACCAACGTTGCTATCCTCTGTGATAGGGCTGAGGCAGCTTAGGTCGACTTAGGGATGACCCTCGCCATCTAGTGCTTGCAATCACAGAAGCCTCGCAAAAAAGAGTCAGCCAAGTTTGCAGTGAGCTCCTGTTGATAGGCCTTCGAGCCTTGTACTTCTCCATAGCTTGGAGGGCCTCTCCTCAGGCATAGTTGCCCACAACCCTTTCTTAGCCTCGGTAGCTTGGAGCTAATCTACCTCAAGCTAGCCTTCTACACCCTCCAACTTGAGTTCCATGGCCTTCAGTTGGCCTCGGACTTAGCCACCCTCTTCCCAGCCTTGTGCAGCGCTCGCTTGAGCTCCAAAGGACACTATTGGAGAGTTCAGTACCTCTCATATATCAGCACAGTCATTAACACTCTACAAATAGAAACTAGGTTAGTGATGAGACGGACTTGAAAGGAATTAGTGGACCATAGCTTGGAGCTTACCTTGATGACTCCCTTGAAGGCCCCCTCAAATAAGGCACTCACCAAGCCACTCTCCATCTTCTTTCGGTCCTCGGGGAGGACAATTCCACCTCGGGCTCAGCCCAAGGATCTTCAATTGTGCCCCTACCTGCTTGAGAAGTCAATGCAGCATAAGTTTCTTAGTAGGCAAAGATGACCCGCTCTTTACTGCCTTCCGCTTAGCGGCGACAACTTTTTCAACAAAGATTTGTCCAAGACCATATCTGCACAGAAAGATGCAAGTTGGATAGCTCATCAATTATAGCTTGGATAACAAGAAAGGCTTTACTTCCAGCCAACTTACTCTTGTGTGAACATCTGGATGATGCTAAGATTTTGAGTCCAACACATGCAGAATATTATTGTGAGTTTTAGCAAATTGCTTGCAGTATCGTGTTGTAATTCTAATTTCTGTTCGAGAACCTTACCTATGTATACTAATTTTTCTTATGTTCTATATTTGTTTGCTTTCATAAATTAATAAAATAAACATGACTTACAATGCAATATTCTAAGAAAACCAATCTATCTTGTGGTTTGATGTTTTTTATGTGATATGTTAGTGCATACGAAATAGGTAGCTTTTATGGCTTGGTTCTTGTGATTTTAAGTTCATAGTCTGTTGCCAAAATAATGATAGAAATTTGTGGCTTCTCACTTGATGCAGTCGCTATAGAAGCCTTTCTTGTATCTCTGAAATTGTATTACTTCCAAACATTTTGCAAGAATTGATACTTGGTGCCATAACTGGCCTTCCTCAAAATACTCCAAGCTTTGGTAATTGACAAGTGAATCCAATCTCATCAATCTACTTTGGGGTTGTTAAGGCCAAAATTGTCATGAACTTCAAAATGCTAATCAGAAAATGCTAGGCAAGAATATCCCACCAAATATTTGAGCAACTGAAAATTCAGAAAGAAGCACAAACTATTGGAGTTTACCCCAAATTTAACTAAATATTTTTTCTTTGATGTTTAATAAATAAAGATTTAGGAAAAAGAATTGCCCTGCCTTTTGAAGAGATTTACCTTCTAAGTAGAAATTCAGACCCTATTTTTTTAATTCGTTGGGTGCATCAATGAAATGATAACAACATAATTTTATTAATTTTTTGATCATTCTTATTTTGAAAATATGATCGCATCCATCAATGTACAGAACCAGATGTTGGTCATCCGAAAACACTAAATCTTTCCTAGAGCAAAGGAAAAAGAAAAAAGAATGTAAGAAGTTTGATTCAGTGTTGAAGCATCACAAATCCAGGAGCTCCTACTCCTCTGGACAAATCCTACATCATCTCACTCCATGACCTCAAGCCTTCCCGGTCTCTTTTTCTCTCACTTGTATCCACATTTCAGCTCTTCCTTGTGGCGATTTCTTTGTCATTGTGTGAATTGCCACTCCCTGTCTCTCAGAAATCCATCTTGCTAAGCTCTGATATTACAACCTCTAATGAATTTGTCTGAAAAATTCAAGTACTTTGTCCAGAGAGGCCGGAGATGAGGAAATGCTATGTCCAACCAAGGCTTAGCTCTGCCATTGAAGTGGATGACCGCTGCCATTTCTGCATCGGCTGTGGTGGTGTTTTCTTGGTATCCAAGGCCCAACATGTGCCAGTAGGGATCAATAACATGAACATGGCCATGAAATGCTAGCCAGGCGGTAGGGTCCCTAACTGCCATAGACTTAAGTCTGATTTCAAGTTCTAGAAAGAGTGAAACATCAATGAGATATAGGTGCAACTAGGAGAAAATGATGAAGAAGAAACTGCTTATAAGCTCTAATTAAGTTATAGAAGCTTTAAGCATACCTTTTGAAGCCAGTGATGGTAAGTCTGACTTATGTTTGTCTTCCTCCATGCATCAAGATCGAAGATATTCATACCATATGCCCAAGCACACTCGTTGGGGTCAAAACTTTCAGAAATTAAAGGGTGGGAGAAGTTTAAGTAGTTCTAAATCTCTTTGACATCACAAACTATCAGCTCCTCTGCATGTCTCGACTGCACCATTTACTTTGCCATGCAGATCGATGTCCCAAAGGGGCGAAAGATCGGCTTGGATGACAACATCATCAAAGAAAGACAACCTTGCTAAGGCTTGGAAACAACTGCAGTGTTCATGTAGACATCCAATTATATTACGTCGTAATTCAAGAAGTGAATCCATCGAAGTATAAAATCATATTATGAAAAGATCTATGTGATTAGCCATTCTCGTTTTAATTGTAAGAGAGAATTGAAAGTCGCAACTAGGAAAAAATTCTTCAGAACTAACTTGTTTGGCAATGGGTTGGGCTGTCTGCAGGAACAAACATCTCTAACTTATGACTACAAAAATAAGCCAATAGACGAGCTTCTTGGTTTAAGCATGCCTTAGTTAACCGTTAAACTATGTTCTAAATAGTCTGTTGTCTCCAAATGCTTGGGATCCCCTTTTTAATTAGCAAAAGGGATCGAGCCGCCACCATGTAAAACGTGGAAGATTAATTTTTGAACGTGCAGTAGTTTCCACATCCAAAGCTCACCAACCAGGAAATTGATTTACTTTTCTCAACTTCCATTACCAATTTGATTTTATATTTTTTGAGGAAAATGATGGCAAACACCAACCATGCATGTCACCAAAGCTGAAATGTTACCAACAAAAATCAAACAAAAAATAGAGGGTCACCTACTCCAACTCTCATACCAACAAGTTGAACACCATCAATGAGTAGTTAAAAAGTTGACGATTTTCTTAAGCCTGCACACGTTGTACGTACCTAATCAGAAGCATTTCAACCATTGTTTTGATGCGGGAATGTCAAGCATCCTTTGATGCCGAAATATTATTTTCTACGAGATTAGACCATGTTTTGGGCCCTCATTCCCATAAATTGTGTAGATTACCTTCAAAATTGGGCCTAGTCCATCTAAGACGAGCCAGACGTTGTTTGGGTCTAACTGGTCTCCTAAGTCATGACTCATGAGGCGTGCACCCTGATGCTTGCAAGTTGAAACAAAGTAACACTTGCTTTATACTGACCTCAGGGCAAATGGATGCGAATGTGGTTCATGACGGACTGATACTTTGGACTCAAAGCCGGCAACTTGGCTTGCCACCTCAACAGGGTTCTCGCTAACATTGGCCACGATCGCCGATGACCCTCCTCGGAATTGTGAGCGCGCCGCCCGGTCCTTCTCCATCGCCTCCATCACCGGACCCTCCCCCTCGCGAGCCAATCGAAATGGTGCAGCCCCTTCACCTCGATGACCGCCGGTTCCAACGGGTGCAGCGAAAACCAGGCCTGCATGGGCGCGTACGTTTTCCGGTCGGTGATCACGTGGAGCACGACCGAGCCTGGGTGGAGGGAGGCGGCGACGAGGGAGGCGGCGACGACTGCAGTGGCGAGAACGTTGTCGGAGGCGAGGACGAAGTGAAGGAGTGATGGGTCGACGAGCGCCGGTACCCGCTCCGGGGCTGGGAGCTGGAGCCGGGCCCAGCATTGGTGGAGTGCTCTCTGGGCCAGCCTCAGAGCCAGGCAATGGAGCTGCTTGGGGATGCTGGTGGATGCCACATGGCGGTAAAGATACTCCTGGATCTTGGCAGTTCTGGTCCTTGTTCTAGAAGCGATATCTGTCATGGTCAACGTCATCGTTCAGAAGTCAACGGTCAGCAATTTTTTTTTTTCAATTTTTTTCTTGCTTAAGGGCCTCTATATTTTGGATTAAGAGTCAAGGTACCATGGATTTGAGCCTTAAGGCAAAGGTTTTGGCATCTGATCTGTTGCTCTTCATCTCTGCAACAAAGTCTTCTAATGTTTGAGGAATGTCGGATCCTGGCTCAGGTTCTTCGATTTCACCTTCTTCAAGCACTCGATATATTTCCTCAGGAACTTTCTGCAATAATAAATAATTTTGTTTCTTCATGTCGAATTTGAAGAGAGTGAATTTTGATGTTTAAGTTTTGAAGATTTGTTACCAAGGATTCAAGCCTTCTGCCCATATTCTTGGGCCTACCTTTTTGCCTACACATCCTGCAACATAAGCCAAACAAATAAAATACCTTAAATAAGCACTTGACATGGAACAAAGAAAGGATACGCGTTTTTGTTCAAAAGAAATTAGGTATAGTAAATTTCGTTCAAAAGAAAATAGGTAACAAGGAAAATAAGGCCTTAGGCATCTAAAAAGTGTCCATTAAATCGATTGCAAGGGGAAAAGTTTCTTTTTTGTGGGGCAGAAATCCTTTATGTTGAAAAAGAAACTAGATATTGCCCAACCTTGCTTTCTATGAGTTATACGTACTTAGCAGTCTAACCTTTGTCAAAGAAAGATAAAAGAAAACAGGAAAAGAAATGATGACGAGCTACCCCGCCTATATGGAATTATTTTTTACGCCAACTTTTCAGGTCCCATGTTCTCTCTTGCCCACCTTCCTCACCAACTTAGATGAAGACCATAAACCTAAGATGACTACGTACATATTTTAGATCAGCTTTGCTAAGGGCTGTTGGAAGTGTGTTGACTCAAAAGAAAGTGTTTTAGGTCCTATGATATTCGATTCATCTTGTGACAGGCCAGAAAACTTTGAGAGTAATCCGCAATTTTGGGTTGGTGGTATCATCAAATAATTTACACCAAAAGTTAAATGTTTGCTTAAAATTTGGACATCATGAATCTAGCATTGCCATCGTAGGCAAGATCTTTGCGCCCTTTAAAAGTACAAGGTAACAGGGATACAGGGCCCTGATATTGCTCAGTCCTAACTACTGCTTAAATAGATATCTTATGCCACATCAATTTGCTACCCCTCTCTCTCTCTTTCTCTCTCTCTCTCTAGATTGGACCAACGATATACCACGTCCGTAACCCATTGAAGTGATTTCAAGGAAGAGTCTGTGTCAAGATAAAAAGTCCATTTTTATCTTCTGGGTGTCTTGCTAGCTAATTTTAGGCATGTTTACAGCACATCCATTGATCAGGTCAAGTCCATATATATGTAAGAAAAGCTTGATTCTTATTTTCATAGCTACTTTTGGTGGAAAGAGGCATGACATAAGCGCTGGAATATATTATGGGGTTAGCCCCCATTAATTTATAGCATTAAACCCTCCGTACCTTGGTGAGGTGAGATTCATCGCATTATTTTTTAATATAACCACCAAGAGACTTTACCTAAGCCTATCTGATTGAATGGTATTAGTCCTTAAAAACAATTGTTGTAATTGATGTGAAGATACCAAACTCATTAAAACTTCAGAACTGTAAATATCCTTCATTAAAGCGGAGTATACATGTTTGAGAAATAACAGCACAGTTTTTTGGTTAAATAACACTAGAGTGTTTCCATGCATTCAATGTTTATATTTCTCAAAAAACCAAAAGATGCCTACAATGTTTGGTTGCATGCAAGAAGCTTAACGTAGGTTTCAACTGGATGGACGTGTTCCATGATAATACAAACTTTATTTACTACAATTATAAAATACAGCAACGCTGAGTTAGAATTTCACGACAAAAATATGTTTATTGGAGGAATGTAATTTGGCAACTCGTCATGGAAACCTTACTAATTATGACGTCTTCTTGAAAACTTCATGCATGCACACATAACGCAAGAAAAAAAAGTCACGAGAAGCCCCTACGCTAAAGAGGAGCACTCGGTCTCTCCCTCGATCGTGTCTATTGCCGTCAACACGAACACAAACCGGAGCAATAACGTGACAAAGAGCAGTGAGTAGAACACCATCCTATAAGAAAGCTTCCTCGGCGCGACCTTAACCTTGATGAAATCCCTCACCCCCTTCCCTGGGAACACCGTCACATGCCTCATACTCGGCGATATATGAAGCTGCATGGCAACTCGAGAGAAGTGAGCACAACAAGGCAAATCAACCTGGTTCAGATCCTCCTTACGAGACCTCCGGGACCTGGATTCACTTACAGATGCCCATGAGTTAGAGAAGAGGTGATGGCTCTGGAGATTGTAATAGGAGCAAAGTTCTGGTGCTGAGGTTGCTATCCACCACCTAACTTTGCTTAGCACCTGGGGCTAATGCTTGTGCTGTTGTAGGGAACAAAGGTGAGGGCGGATTCGGAGGGGGTTGAGAAAGGGACTCAGGATTCGGGTGGTTCGAGAGTGGTTTGGTGAGAAATTTTCCATTAATTAGGAGGCTTTGGATCTTCTGATGAGCAATCTATTACTTCTTCTGAGCCTTTTGCCTTAATTTTGAAGTATAAAAGAGAGGTATATATTAATGAAATTAAAATAGATGGGAAGGTGCTATCTGTGTTTGGAAATATAAATTTTTGTTGGTTCCTTTACCTTCAAATAAAGTTGGGAAGGAAAAGTGACCAAACAGCACTCCTCAACAAAGACAGGGACAACCCAACAGGAGGCAGTAGTTTTCCTCCAACAACCCCGTCTGATTCAACTCTAGACCGGACCTAATGGAGGCAGGAAGAAGTACAAAAAATGGGTTGAAATTAAGGTAGACATAAACTTGAGCTTACAATTAGAAAACATGTAAAGCATGACAGAAACATCAATAAGCCAACAAATAGAACTAAAAATTTCATGAATAAGTGAGGGACATATCAGACATGAAGCAGCATTAGCAAATTAAGAGAAGTGAGTCCAGACCGAGTGACAAATAAGAACTTTAGTTGAGATCGTCCCTTTATTCCAAAGGCCAATCAATAATATTCTGCCAACTTGCTATGAACTGTGAACTATGAAGGTCTATAGCCAGCGAGCACCGCTCAGACCCTACAGTGTATCACATTGCAAGCAACTGGCCAATCCAAACTAAAGCCTTACAGGGGATAAACACCCTGCCAACCCTGATGGAAGAGGGACTCGCATTCAGGTCTCTAATACAACCCACCAAGAGGCTTAAGCGGAATGCTAGGCTCACACATTCAATGTAAAAGTCCATCAAGGTCGGGAAAAGCTTTTCTATGCCATATTTTATACTGAATACATAGTATGCGCAGATGCCGATCACGAGCAATAATCATGGTTGAAAACAACTAATGCAGGGATCACAGGCAAGATTAATTCTTACATGGAAAAATTACTGGGAGGTAGATGGATGGATATAAATGATTGGGCCTAAAACTTAACACGGCTTAAGTTTTTAAGTTAATTTGAATTTCGATTTTTATATCAAGACCTCCTTTTAGTTGGACTCAAACTTCCCTAGCTCTTCTCCATAACAAATTATATCAGAGCCAATAGTTGACAATCCTGGGCAAGCTTCCATCTAAATAAAAGTGGATGGTCTAACCTCCCTTCTACGTACTCAAAAAAAAAAGAAGAAGATAATCCGGGGGCAAACACTCAAGCCTATAAAAAAGCTCGAATTTGTAGTTCTTATGAAGCATGGTAATATCTAATTGATGAGTCGTGGTGGCCATGGTGTAAGACGTGGTGCATGCAAGATTGACAGGCTCTTAAGTTGAAGTGATAACATGTGGTTCATGCGAAAAAATTAAAATGAGCGTGGAACTCGGAGAGTAGTCGTGGATTGGTCTGAAGGAGAGTTAAAAAAATTGGCTCCGCATGAAGGAAGAAAATGCTAAAAATCACATGTGAGGTTTAGTCCCAACGGATCAATTAACGGGAGGTAGAAGGTAGTCGGATAGATATATTTCATTAGAACCAAAATTTCATGGCTCGAGTTTTTGAGTTGAATTGAAGTTGCGACTTGTATATCAAAACTTTCTCCTGGCTGGAATTGAACTCCCCATTTCTTCCCAACAATTAGAAGCCAAAAGATTGTTTTATCAACTAGGAAACATAAGTTTTAGAAGCAAAGACCAAAATCACTGGATAATTTTTTTTTTTTTTGCTGGAGCGGGTGCATCATACCTAGCGGGTACGAATACACTCAAAAAAGTCAAAAGATAATAAGGCCCGGAGTACTCCGGATAGATCCTCCGCTCTCAGCTATAGGGTCTCACCAAAATAGTTAGCCACATATGAGGCTAACCAATCGGCTGCCCCGTTAGCCTCTCGGTACACATGCTTAACCTGAACGGACCAACCCTCCCCCACACCATAGCCCTAATGTTCCTGAGTAACAGGTGGCTCTCACCCACACCACCTACACTCTGCTAGATCCAGCTAATAACTGTCGCCGAGTCGCCCTCTAGCACTATAGCGCATGCCGACAAGCAACATTGGGCATGCCTCAAGCCAAGCCAGGTTGCCTTCAACTCTGCCCTCGGGACCGATGTGTCAAAGATCTGGCAGCCACCCGCCGCAATAACTCTGGAATCCGGGCCTCTGATAATGAAGCCCGCGCCTCCCTTGCTCCCACCATCCAATACATATCCATCAAAATTAACCTTGAGGAAACTCGGAGGTGGGGGCTTCCAAGTAAAAAACACCGTGCGGCATGCTCCAAGAGTAAAGTAAGAGCCCCAGGTATTCGGAGCTGTCAAAGGTCTATCCGAATGATGCGACTGAATAACCTCAGCTGCCTGGTTCCAAGCTCGCTCAATGACGATCCACGGAGGGGTACAGCTCTTGCCAAATGCCCACGTGTTCCTGGATAGCCAAATCTGATACGCCACATAGGTCACTACTGTAGTCGCCTGCCAAGAGGGTGGGGATGCCGCCAACCTTTTGGTCATCTGCAAAAAGGACGTCGAGTCACGCCAGCCTCCGGGGGGAAACCCTGGCAATCTCCCAAATCCTCCTCGCACGGTGACACTGGAACAATGCATAGTCCACTGACTCAGCTGCCTGGGCAGAAGGGGCACTAGGGATGGATCTACATACTCCTACTGCTTAGAACTAGTCGCGTCGGTAGCCTGCCCTAGGCAACCTTTTAGAGAAATAAGGCCACCCGGGGGGTGCAGACCGAAACGCCAGACCCAGGCACAGTCGACCCCTGTGTCCTGCGCACTCCGAAGAAGGCTGAGTACATCACCAACCCTGACTCTAGATCTGCATGTCGAGCTCCATACCCGTATATCAAGGCCGAAAAAGCCTGGAACTGGTACTGATCGGATCCTCCCGGGGCATCGATGCTAATCATGGTCGGCCACCGCCCTACTGAAAGTGAGTCCACCCAGGAGTCTGCCACTGCGTCCACGCTCTATCCATCACCTATCAACCACCTGCAATGAGACAAAATCCAAAGCACATAGCTGTTGATCTCCCGCCACAAGGGGGAGCACCGTCGCCGCCTAGCCGGAACCTCGCCAAGCCGAGCCGGACCATATTGCGATGCCATCACCTGACTCCAAAAACTCTGGGGCTCCAGGATGAATCTAGCCGCATGCCGGGTGATCAGAGCGTCTCTCCTCGTCAATAGGGACTGCACCCCCAGCCCGCCGGCTCGGGTTGGAAGACAAATCGACTCTCAAGCAACAAGAGGTGCACCCCGTGGCCACCACCAAAAGACCCCCAGATGAACCCCAGGATAACCCTCTCGATCCTCGACAGCACTATTCTCGGGACGACGGTGTGGGATATGAGGTAGACTGGTACGGAGCATAGGACTGATCTGATTAATGTCACTTTGCCCATCATGGATAGCGACGTCGCTCTCCAACCCTCCAGCCGCTCTTGGATATGCTGCACCACCTCGTGGCACTCGGGCACACGTAGTCTTTACCCGGAGATCGGGACCCCTAAATAGCACCACGTCCCCTCCTGCTCTCCCATCGCAAACAATGCTTGGATCTCCTGTCGAAGTCGCAACTCCGTACTCGGACTAAAAGAGATAGCAGACTTGTGGAAGTTCACCTGCTAACTAGATGCTTCACAGTAAACCTCTAAAATCTGCTTCAACGCTCGCGCATTCCCGCATCCTAGCCCTGCATAAAAGAAGACAATCATCAGCAAATAAAAGATGAGATAGCGCGCGGGGGGGGGGGAGGCTGGACAGCTTTTCAACATGAAAATATATATTTTAATTCATATGGAGACCTAATAAGCTTATCAAGGAACTACACTAGTATCATTTGCAAATGAAGAAATTTCTCTTAGTTTACTATTCTTTGATGAGATTCCCTTAGTTGCAGTCAGTCAGAATATTTTATATTGTCAAAATCTCAAGATACCTAATGATCAAGAGTTTCAGTCAAAAAAAAATTTATCAGAATTCTGAACAACATTCTCTTAAGGAAAATATCTCAACTCCCTCATGTTTCAGTAAGAACGGCCAAGTAAGTCAAATATGTGATAAAGATATGCAGCAGAAGTATGGTGGGCTGTTCTTCATATTATTCATATCAAAATCAACCGAGCAATAAGAATTGTATTTGGTAAGATAAATGGAGTTGCTCCAGTTATCCCTTTTAGTTGTTGCAAAGTGAGTCTTTCATCCCTTTTAGTTGTTGCAAAGTGAGTCTTTCGTAATTTAAGTATTTTATGGTTTTTTTAAATTTTCTTTCTTCAATTATTCCTTGGTTTAAGACTCAGATTCTGACGCCAGATTTTTTGCAATTCCAAGGTTTGTTCAAGGGCAAGTTAAAACATAGCTGATATGCATGACGCCAAACAATAACAAATGCAAGCTATGTTCAATTTTTTTGCGTAGCAATCGTGCAACCTCTCCTGACAGAAGCAAGCATAATTTTTACTAAATAATATGCATGATAAAATGATATATCAATAGCGAAGAGTGATGTCACTGAACATTTCAATACATCAATAATTAAACAAATCAGGCCCCATTATGAAAGTTGAGGTCTAAATTTAGATGATTTATCAGAGTTGATGGTCCCCCTTAAGGAAAGTTAAGGTCTAAATTTAGATGAGTCATCAGAGTTGATGACCATAAAGCCTGATGGTTAGGCTCTCACAACGCCGTCTCTAGTGGGCAAACGACACCGTTTTCTTTCTATTTTTAGGTCCTACATTTTGTCCACCAACTTCCAAAGTAGCTAATTTCATTGCAAGGTTGATGATTGAAGTTCTTGAACCTCCTCAAGGCCTCTAATAAGCCAAAGACTAATTTGAGGTTCTGCTGAGATTTTACCTGAAGGTCCATATAGATGACAAACATTAAGTCTAATGATATTTTTAAGAAACTTTTGATGGTGAATTAAAGGCCTTTGCGTCAGTTTAGTATCCCTTTGCATGAATCTGTGGCTAATTTACGTTCATTGTTGGAACTAAACGTTATGGAAAAGCTTTTCATGCAGCAGTAAAATAGCATAATGCAGAAAAATGTTACGTTGAACATGGTACGGAAAAATACAATTTAGAAAACAATGTCCACGGGTAATTACTCTGAGAAACAGAGTAAAAAGTAGTCGAGCTGAAGTCGGGAAATCCGTAGCTTGAGTGCTGCCTGAGTCGAGTAGGGTCTCAGCCAAGCTTGGCTTGAGCCTGAATTGAACCCTGTCAAGCTAAGTCCATCCCAAGTCATGTATTGTAAGCATGTCTGAGCCTGAAGTCAACTTGTTGGTAAAGGCTTTGACATTATCAGTGCATGACAAATTTATTTATCTTCTCGTCAAGACATGGTGAGAGATTTAATATGATCCACGCCATCTATTTTCTGGAGTGTCTAAAAACAAAATTGTAAATGGTCTAAAAAGACATGTAGAATGCAATGACCAATGTAGATTAACTTAGATGATCCACCATGTATTAAGCATAACCACTTCATACCTTTAGAACGTTAAAGCTGCCTCAAACTAATTGAAACAAAAATTATCTTTACCAAATTGCACAAAACATAACCATCAGAGTTAATCCATGTTCTTTGAAATATTAACTAGCCTACAAAAATTCTTACAGTTTCATTCGAATTTCTGCCAGCAACAAATTTCTTACAGAATTCCTGAGATGGTAAAGATCAGAGATCACCATCTGCAACCAACAGATCTCACAAAATCTAACACACCAAATGGTTTATCAAAGATGAAGCGAAAACCTGAATAGACTGCATTAGATCTTACAATAAAGTACCATACAGACTACGGTATAGGATACAGTACAAATCACCCCAATGTCACCATCACATGTAAAATTAATGGCCCCAGGGGAAAGTCAGATATCATAGGCCTTGTACCCTCGTAGTAATTTTGTTGTGCATATTTAAAAATAGAAAAATTAGCTCTTCCACAAACACGCTTTAAGTTACAAATTGTAGCTCTGACAACATCCTTTCAGATCAATGGACCTTTAATCTACAAAACACCAAGACAACCATCTGATGTAACATAATCCTGACAGGAAAGTCAGGGAATCTGAACCTCTAAAGCAAAAATGGTTCATTTTAGTTTTTGGTGGTGGCAGGATAAAGATGATATAGTATCAAGTTCAAAAATTTTGTGCACTCAGACATAAAAACTTAACAAACTGGAGCGCACGTCCCAGCTTCATCTGGTTGGGTGGTCAGCATGCAAGAATATATTTTGTGGGTCATGACACCTTAAAAGTAAAACTACATAAGAAGGAAACAATTTTACATGTGATGGCATATTAATCAAAAACTTACATATTAGCCTCAAGCTGAAACACCAAAGAACTGCTCCAAGCTTGTCGAGGTGAAAACATTAGAAGCTGTACGTTCAGGTCTGCTTGGCGAAATATACAGTTCATATTTGATGAACCTCTGAAATCATAAAGCAAAGCAAACTTAATATGGCTAAACAATGTCACTTACGGCAGCGAAAATAAACTGTGCACTTGGTTTCATAATTTGTACTTGATTTTTCAGCAAGAAACAAAATATGCACAAAATATATTGCATGTATATCCAACTAATGAAATTCATTATTTTCATTCAACATGCAACCAACCCTATGCAGATGTTTGAGAGAGGAACACATCCACAATCTGGAAGCTTAAAACTGTAATGGAGTCACTTACAGCCAATGGGAATATGATCTCAGGATTTGAATCAATATGCCAATCAGGTTCCAGTTGCCGCACAAAAGATGAGCACCCATTTTCAGTGCTGCAAAAGAGAACCTGCAGATTTGACATATAATTAGCAGAAGCAGATACAACCAAAAGTTTAAATAGCAGGTCCATATGAAACGAGTATAGTAAGGTCTTCATAATTTGTTGCTAGACCAATAATGGCTGTCATACTGGCCATGGCCTGCACATGGTATCATGCTGGTATTGATCGGTACTATCAAGCAGCAACTCCAGTAACTGAATTACAATGTATTTGTAATTATCAATCATCTAGAAATAACAACATGATGAAGATGTTTAAGAAATATAAGAAGTACCAAAATTATATTGGAAAAACTACAGGACATATATGGAATTTTACTTTTCTTTAAACCATATCTAGCAATCAACAAGACTAGCTTCATAAATTTAACAATTCCTTTTCTAAATTGTAGTATTGCAGAAAAGCATATATTGACTTACTATAAAATCCTCTTTTTCACTCAAGTTTTTCCCTTCTCTCTCCTCTTCTCTCTTCAATGTTAAAATAAATGATTAATAAAAAAAAGCTAACAAGTTGCTTAAAAGATCATTTTTAACATAAGAAGCATAGGCTCTAAGACTTGAACAAGTTTTAAAGAACTTGGATGACACAAATTAATAGAATCCCTACCAGGCTGCATCCACAATCCATAGGCCAAGTTAGCAGGTATCCACCTGTACTCATCAATCTTTCCCATGAACAAGCCAGAAAAGTTCACAGGGAAGCAACATGAATATTGGCCAATTCGTGGTCCATGCTACTACCCTATTTACATCTTCACAGTATCTTTGCTTAAAGAGATCAATAATAAAACTAATACTGTAATCATGAACTATATGAAACTTAATATAAATGTACTAAGAACTTTTAGAGCATAAAATTAAGGACTATTAGGCTCTTGGAAGCCTGGAGTAAATCGGCAGGTAAATAAAAAGCTTAGGTTGCTTGTAATCTAAAGTGGAACAGGGAATCAAAACAAGGGGATGAACAGGTGCTTGATTCAATAACATGTTTGACACTATAATGTAGTTGCGATAACAACAGCAGGAGACTTGATGGAGAAATAAGGATTCATGAAGCCAAGCAAATGGGAGGGAAGACGCTGGATTATTATGGTTATGATCTGACTCAAACAAGTTGAAGCTCAAACTCTGCCTTCAACAGTCATATGGTAATGATACAGTATAGCTGTGTGGAATGTGAATCTTCAACAATTAGGCACTTGCCAACCACCTTACTCTAACATCTTGACAGGCTGAGAGCCTGAGGAAAGGTAATTAGCGGTCTTCTGTGGCAAACAATGGTAGTCAGCTGCAAACAATGACAGGCATTCTTTAGCAACAGACATTAGGCAGCAGGAGCCAACAAAGGTGCGAGGCAGCTACATACTCCAGGTGCTTTTTTTATGAATCTCCTTTCCTCTCCTCTGCCTATTCTCTTTCCCATCTTCCACCCCTGCCTGATTCTATCACATGCCTCCACACCTTCTTCTGCAGCTCCCTGGCCGCTCACATACCATGTTCACAGTTTTGTACCTTGGAAAAGCCAGACTTATTTTCTGAAACAATTTCTAACAGTTGTATGGTTGAAGCATAATGAAAAGATTATACGTACTTTATTTAAAGTCAGATTTCTCAATATTATTCTTCCTATTCCTTCAACTTATATATTCTTATGTTATGCAGAATTTATATAGTTAAAGCAAAGAAGTACATTCTTAGCCCCCTATACATGCGGATTCAAGCTACATATGTGAATCGCTTTAAATTAATAACAAATTCTCAAATTATGTGATGCTAAATTGGTTGAGTAATTTAAAATTTGGGGAACAAACTTGAGATTTTCCTGGGATCAAATCAAGATCATTGCACAATCAGGTTAAAATATGCATCTGATGCAAGTATTGATGGCATTGACCATATTGCAATTTTCAGGAAGGCAAATATTTAATCACAAATTTAAGTATCATTAAGGGTCCACATTATACATACCAGATTATACCAGTAAGGTTACCAAGAGGCCCCTGCACTGGTACCTTACCAACACATGGTATTTAACCTCCATTTAGCTGTGCCGGCACCAGAAGCATACCATATACCAGTAAGACACTTACCATATCAGTCCATATTGTACCCATAAGGTACCAGTACCGTTATGGTATTAATACTTCAAAGATTTGATTCCACATTAATTTTGTCTAAAAGCATTATTTGATCCATATAAATGTATATGGTGACTTTTGTAACATCACAGTGCGCAATCTGCATCAAGTATGACCATGCAAACTTATGTGCATGATATAAACAGGACACAACTATGGTGTTGCTCGAGAATACTTAACGCCATCGCAATGGAAGATCACTCAACAACCTCACTCTTGATAAGTTCTTCAGAATCATATTAAAAGAAAACATGTATTCTACTATATAACACCAACTCCTCTAATATGACCATGTGTGAGGCATGCCTGACCAACCCCGCATTTCCCATCCCGTGTGGTTTCCATATTTTTAGAGCATGTGTATTAAGCAAGAAGTCGAAGGTTTCATTCCTTGCTCTAGCATTTATTCTTATATATTTAACTAAATTTTATTATTAAAAATTAGAACTACACATGCATGTCACCTGCCATACTCTAGTATGACTTTAGTAACAACTGCACGTCAAAAGAGAAGATATGTTAGTGTGGGATATAAATATACATCACAGGCATAAAAGTTAATAAGGTATATTCAAAAAGACAATTCAATCATAACATTTAGTCTTTTATAAAGATGATACAATGAGATATAACTTAAAAATTAAAATAGTGCCCTAAAAAGAAATCATAATATAGGAGATACTAAAATGATCATAATTCCACTTCAAGTAAAACAAAAGTTATGACCAAAAGAACATTCTACTAGAGACACCATCAACAGGAGAAGATGTCCTACCTTATCAGTAACCAGACCACCAGATGTAAAAACTCCAGCATCCTTCAAAGTTGACAGAACCCTTTCCTGCACCATTGTATTTGTGTGAAGAACAATCCCTACATTGTTACCAGTAAACATGTATAGTTGACTTAAAAACTTTAATGTGCATGGCCTAAAGGCTAACATATAGATTTTTCATGAAAGCTATAGATTCTTTAATTATTCAATACATCTAGAAGTACTAAAATTTGCATAAAGAATGTTCTTCTACATAAAATGCAGAGTTTTAGAGACATATTTTGAATCCTTACGTATGGCAAGTTTAAAATATGCGCACCTCGCTTTCATCATCGAGAATCCTTTCCATGAGATAAAGATCACAGTGTTTTGCGATCTCCAATAATACTTCTAGCACAGAAGATCTCACAGTTGCATGCTTCTGTCCATGATACAGCAACTATATTTCAATTATTTCTTTTATAATCTAAGATGAAATAGAAACAGAGAGTTATTCCTTTACCACCTGGATCTCCTCTGGACTAGTCTCCTCAAGAATTACACCAAGCAACCGACAAGTGACCTGAAATTCACAAATACTAGATTATGAATGCAGAGAAGAGCAAATAGAAGTGAATGCATAATCTTGATATCTCATATATGCTTACATGTGCCTGTACATGAATACTGATTTTACACGTTATACAAACTACATCATACATCAAACGAAAGCTAACTGAAAATTCAATGATCCTCGAATCAGCATTTGGTCAGACTACTATTGAAAAAAGAGCTTAAAAAAATATAAGAATTAAATGCATCATATATTTCTACCTATCTGGAAAAGGTATAGAGCTGCAGATAACTCTACAAGTGATCAAGCAAACAAGGTTATGGAGGAAATGTTAGGCAGCCTTCTAGGAAAGCAGCAACTGAAACCCTTGGTGCACAAGATTGTAAGAACTCTCCAGGTGTCACCATATAGTTAAAAGAGATAGATTTTTCAATAACTAAAACAATTCAGATGTCATTATAGGTCCCATCAAGAACTCTCTAACATGGCCAACAATGTTGGGTGAACTATCTACTTGCTGCAAACAAAAAGATTGCCACCAAAGTGTACTTGTGAAGATCAACAAATAAGAATTACGTAAAACAGGACCAACTTTGTCCAAATTGTGAAATTAATACAACTTAAAGAACAATTGAATTTTTTACTAATCGAATGCATCAATAGTATCAAACTGTAGAGTGTTGCAATTTCCAAGCATTCTGTACACAACCGGTAAAGGCATGACTTCTTATTCTTTCATAAGTTTGTTGACATACCAATTTTCAGTACCTCCACCTTCCTTCCAATCACAGAGAAAGAATGCATGTTCCGTTATACTTCAAAATGCATCACCATATTAACTCTATTTGCAAAGCAATTGAACCATATTCAAGGATTATAACTTCAATTTGAACAGTGAAAAAGACAAATGGAAAATGTCTTTTACACATAACAAAAGAAAAAAGAAAAACATAACTGTCTAAAATGGCAATATAACTGCTAGAGATCCACATGTTACCACTGATCTTGGGAATTTATCAAACCAAAATGCATCTCCCCCATGAATATATATATATATATATATATATATATATATATATATATATATATATATATATATATAACTCCTAAGCAATATTGACTTTTATAAGTTATTTTTGTCACGTAGCCAACTTTGTCTCACTCATCTCATAACAGCTATATTACCATAAGCATAACCATAGTCATCAAGCTTTCTCCCTGCTATTTGCATTGTGTTTTATGAATCCTTATCTGCCAAACTTTCCTATTAAGGGTAAAGTCCAGGGTTATTTTAAAGTTTTCTTTGGTGCATCTAATATCTAGATTTGTCGCATGTTTTGATCTTCCTTTTAAAAACTAGCCCTTAACCTAACATCAATCATCCACCTCTTCCACCTTAGCTTGGAACTCAGAATGACAGTGTTCTGGTGATAGATAAAAATATATAATTTCAACATAAAAGTTAGTGACCTTCGTTCCCAACAGTGAGCTGTGGTGATCGAAGCCTAGCTAGTAATGGCCAAAAAGCTCCAACTGACCTAATATAATGGTAATCATCCTTCTAGTGGATGGAATCAAAAATTTGCATCCTACGATGGAAATGAAAACCCCAAGGGTGAATATTGCATAATCAGGAACTTTATCCATGTTTAAAAGTCTAAGTAGAGTGATACTATTTGTCTGGAAACGTTCTTGATACTTATTTCTCTTTTTACTTCCATTAGAGTGTATCTTTCCGAAGTAGCTCATGAAAACCATTTAATTCTGTATTTGCACATTAATTTGGCAATGATCAAATATTTACTGTCAAAGAATAAATGATCATAACAAAGTCAAACAAGTAGTATAGAATGTATATATAGCAAATCATAAGGGTGCTAAGTTCTGTTCTGGTGAAAAGTGTAAATGAATACGGAAAGTATTATTGGAAAATTGATCAGATAAGGAAACAAATGCATCGTACGGTAACATATTTGGCATCCAAATTTAGCAATCCCTTAAGGCTGAATTGCAAACTAGTTAGGATAAGTTCAGCATGAGCAACCCCACATGAATTTCGAACAAGCCTAACTTTAAGATTGCCTATGGTAATTACTTAGTTAAAAATTTGTTGTTGCACTCCAAAAAAGAAAATCCTAACCGGTCATGCAGTTAAAAAGATTGACAGACCACCATTACTATTTGAATCACTGTAATCAAATCAAATCCAATTTTGCAAGACTGAGACCCAAGGAGAACCAAGTTTAGTCTACAACATGTAATTACCAATAGGTAAATGGTTTATCAGACACAAGTCAGATGGAGATCTTTTTGAATTCAAATTGCCCAACCCATTAGTAGCCCTAATAGCCGCACAAGATGTTTTTTGATTGCAAAGTACCAAATTAGAGCACAAAACCTTGAATCTCATTGCTCCTAGGGTGAAGTAACTCACATGTATTGTTATGCATGATGTTGCAAATATTGACATCTAGAAAAAATTAGGAGACTGGATTCAGATTCAAAAAGAAAGCATTAGAGATGTTATTTATAATGGTCAAGCTGAAATAAACCTGGTCATGTTCAATTGCAAACAGGAATTTCAGCGGTCATCATTCAAGCTCTTTCTTGCATAGTAGACTGGATGCAGTTATTGAAGGATAAATGCTCCTGTGGAAGAGAATTGAACCCCATATGCTGAATAAATGATCAATGCGTATTAATGGAAGACACTGTTTGTCTCATTGTATATGATCTTTTCCCCTCAGAAACAAATATTATTTAATAAAATAATTCTTCCTTTAAATGTAGCATAAACACCTTTGTTTAGCTCCTTGAATTTTTTGACCAATACAGTGGTAACAAGCCACCATCAAAGCTTGAACCCTGGACCTCCCTCAAGGGCAAGCCTTAGGAGAGGGATGCCAACCAGCTGACCTAACAGCTGTTGGCTTAGCTCCTTGAATTTTTGTTATCATTAAGAATAACCATTATGCTTTATAGATTTCTTTGTGCTGAATTTACTAATTATACTAGCAACCATTAGCTTGATTTCATCTCTCATAGCATGAGAGACCTTTTCTTGAAGTTTAGATCTTAAAAGAAACAACAATCCCATAAAGATAAATAAAGTTTGTAGGTGAAGAGATGGGGTGGCCAAACTATGTCACTAAGTTAGTTGTTTGCCTAATAATCGAATTTTCTAAAAACATTTCAAAAATCAACAGAAAGCCTGAAAACCTTTATCTGGATTAACTAAATGTTAGATCAATAATCCTTTTCTTATGCTTTTAGTAACTAGAAGCAGGTCAGTTGAGGGTATAGGAAAGCTCTTAGAAAAATTTAATAAGAAAATGCTTGGAAAGCAGGTGTAGGGGCATGTTTCCAAGGAGTTTCAAAGGCATGTGCTCCACCCTAAATGGATTCCTGCTATTAAGTGCCAGTGCTTAAACTTAATCTGTCACTGATGTTGTTCCCAAGCTTAATTAAGAAAACTAATGGGTTGAGATCAGATTCAAAGCCATCTGTACAGATTAAGCCAATTTGTGAGACATCAATTTGAAGATGGATGCAAAGAAATAATGCAAACCTTAGGTATACGGCAAAAAGAATGCTGTCTATGATTATAATAGATCGATAAATAAAACTTAAATCTCATTGTAAACATAATTTTATGTAGAACTCCTAATATGGTACTACACCAAGCTTCATTTCACAAAATAAAAAGATTCCAATCCAGAGCTTAGTAATTCTAAAATATGTCACATATTTTTTGGTACATAGTGAGTCTTGATTATGCTTTTGTTTATTCAGCAATATTAAGTAAAAAAATTAACACATCTCAACTATCCATTAAACATATCTCATCCATTCATACAAGGCATAGTCGCTTTTCTTTACAGACCTACACTACACAAAAGCTTATAGGATGAAGTTTAGAAGACAAATTCATCTTCTAGACATTAATTTTGCATAATGAACTTTTCATTATTTACATATTAGGGCTTATCCCAATGGTTACAACACTTTGCTTAAAAACTAAAGGTTCCAGGTGCGAGTCTTGGGTGGTGCATTTCTAAGAATTTGAACTTGTGTAATTATAGTACGAGTGGGTCTCCCTCCCTCTCAAAAAAAAAGAATGTCATTATTTGCTTTCTATGATGCCTTCAGATACATCCCCTTCCACTCATATACCGTTGCAGTACTCGTAACTTATCTTTCCATAGGGTCATGCACAAGAAGACATGATGCTTTACAAGAGTGGTGAAAGATTTGTAGTACATGAAAACTTTCAGGTATATCCAGCATTATTTGAGAACCTAATGTACTTATGAACCTGACCAGTGGACAAGTAATTCAAGTTACCAAACTCATGGGATCACATTGAATTCGCATTACCATATGAACCAACTCAAATCTTGGTCTACACATTGGGGGTGGGGGAGGGGGGAGATGTGAATCACACTTTAATGAAGAAACTTGATAGTTAACTGATCCAACCTCAGTTTTATACTGTATGAGTACTAGATTTGTTGTTGTCATAATGGGTATGCAGCATGTTTGAGAATTTAATTTACTTTAAATTATGAGCCTGATCAGTGGGCAAGTAATCCAGGTTCTATAACTGCATGATCACGACTCATTAGCATTACTTTATGGACAATCTCAAATCTTGGTTTTATGTAACACGAGGAAAGGTGATAAAGAAAATGAGACGTCAATCTCTTCCTCTTCGTCAGAGATTAGTTATCCAAGCTTATTCGTTAAACTATTCGAGCCTCAATTTTATTTTGTGCAGGTACTAGATTTGTTCTTTCTTTAATGGTCCTGCAGTATCTGGTATAAATTTGTGCAGTAAAGTCCTCATCTTTCTTCTCAAATAGGCACTTATTAATAGCACATACCCTTGTTGTACTGTATGTCAAAAAAGTCAAGCTCTAAAGCATTTTGTTGTTTGTAGACGACCTTTTCCTGGTCATCCAAATATTAAGTTTTAAGAAGAAACCCCATGAGCAGAGGTGGGGACTGCATCTTTCCATGATACAAATAGTGAATAGGTGCAACCCCAAAAATCAATTATATGTGCTGGTATTAGGTACGAGATAGATGGAGCCGAGAAAAAAAGAAAGAAAGAAATTACCTTCCTCCCTTCACAAAGTCTTTGCCTTACTAATTGCCCCAGGGTCAGCTGCAAATTAGAGGGGTGAAGAACTTATTTCTAAGACAGTCAATTTAAGTGTTATAGGTTTAAGGGGGAAAGAGAACAACAGCATACCTTAACTGGCGGGATAAATTCATCAGCTACATCTTGCACTCCTAAGTCCCCAGAAGATGTGCTAGCTTCTGAAGATTGCACGATCATGTTTGCATGTAAGCTTGCATTAGCACGAGCAGGCAATGGACCGGGCTGCTTCCGTTGCCTTCTTTGATGGTTGGAAGGAGATCTCGACAACTTCCAAGCAAAGATAATTGCAATGGCAAGAGCAGCAAGAGTTGTGATGGAACGAAGCTTCTGAGACAAGTAATATACAATAAATAATTTCATTATTCCAACTAATCAACCTTCCGTAAATAGATAATAAGATTGGTTCAATGAGATACATGCTTGTGTGCAACATATCGAGCATATTGTTTTTTGGTAAAAAAATCTGGCACGCTTCTGACAAAAACTAAATTATTTGAATGACAAATATTAAATTGTTAGTCCCAAACAAAGATCAAGCATAGTACCATTTGACCATGCAATCAATTAGAGAAAATTTTGAACAAATCCGTCAAGATTAAACACTCTCCATATTATTTTGATGAGTCAAGAAGACATCATCATCATCATCATCATCATCATCATCATCATGATATGGCGTAATCCTTTTAATAAGTACAAAGCCTAGCAATTCTTGACGAAAATTCAACCATAGCCTATTATTCCATGTATCATCGGATTTAAAGCCAAATTTTGCTAAACCAAGGCATCTCCATCTTTATCAATCATCTCCACGCTGGACACCTAACACTAACCCCAGCTATCATCCACGAGAAAGTCCGGCCAACAGCATCAAGAAGCAAAATTACCACAAAGAAGCACAAACCCCAACAAATCAAAGAATCCATTCTATAATCCCCAAGTACACAGAGAATAGCAAGTTTCCAAAGCAATCAAACATGAACATATCCAATTAAGAAGATAACACCAACCCAAGGACATAAAATTAATGCGAAGGGGCATATCAGGGACCAAGAACCTCGCGATGGACGTGGAAGGGAAGACGTTCGCACACCTCCGCGAGCGATTCCACGAACCTCTGGATCAGATCGACGAGTTCGTCCCTGCCCGAGTCGGCCGCGGGGGAAGTCAACGCCGCCATAGTGGAAGGTGGTGGCGCTGCCGCTGTCGCCGCCGCGTCAGATAAACCGAGGAAGGACGTTTTTTTTTTTCGGCGCTCGCCGTGCGGCAAACCCTACAAACAGGAAGCTCCTCCGGGTCTAGCTCCGGAGACAGAGAGAGAGAGAGAGAGAGTAGGATGGGAATCTGGGAACCAGCCAAAGGAGGCCAACACGTGAGAACGCACGATTCTCGGTGTATATAAAGAGGAGCAGGGCACAAGTGTGAAGGGTGTTCGGCCTCGACCAGCTTTCTTTTTCACCAAAAACAATAAAAAAAATACACTTCCATGTGGTATGATGTGACATCTGAAATCACATCAGATATTATATAACCGTCAAAATGTTATTATGCCCCTCATAACGGTGTAATAGGCTTTTTATTTAAAAGAATCTTTTTCTATTTTTCCGTCTTCCTCCAAGCGCCAACATCGTCTTCCAAATCTGACTTCTGACTTGTAAGAATATAATGAAATGGTAGATGAAAAAAAGGTTGATCGACGCGGGCTCTTTTTTTTTTCCTACAAAAAGGTCAAGCCTAATTATCGTTAGAAGTTTGTAGTGCAAAATAGTGATACAGTACGGTATGATATATGTTCACCAATCTGATCTTACTATAGTCTGATCTCGACAACCAACCGAGATGATAACTTCAGCAAAAACTGAGCCATCTACCATGATAGCTAACTGAGTTGCTAACCTCGACATCAGACGAGTTACTGACTTGAACTATCGTGCCAATCTGAGCAGACGAACTAACTAGCTATAGAGAGCCCTTGTGTCTTCAATTCAAACCATATTAAAGGTGGTTAAAACCCGTTGAGGGCATGATTATGATCCCGCCATTTATAGAATATGTTGCAGGGTTGCTACGGTTCGATTTGCGCTAATATCTGTAGCGTGCATGGGCCATTACCAAGCAATTAAAGCCTACTTCTATCTAATAGATATTAACTTTTGCTCTACATAAATAATGCCTAGAGGGGATCTAGGTACATTTTACTAGTCTCTCTCCCCCTCTATAACTCTTTCAAATCTTTATTTTTTTTTTCAAAATTTCTGTCTAGCTTAAACATCGAAAAGTCCCTCACTAGATAAACTCTAGCAAGTGGATTTCTTTTTCCTATTTTTAGGTCAAATCGCTAGCACCAGCCTTTCTATCTCAGCTCAACTACCATAAAATCGTTCTCTAGCTCATCTCTTCATCTTGCATCATTTTCGACCTCACCACCTTCAACTTGGACTTCGGCGGTGATACAACCTATAGTAGTAAATATGAGAGATAAACGTGAGATAATGAGTCCGGGGACGTGGGGGATTGGGCAAGCTAATATGGTGCCAACCTCCCTGCTTGATCCTGTCGGAGGCTTTGAAGGACCACTTGAGTGTTTGCTTCAACCCAAAACACTAGGCCTCGAGCCAGGGGCAAGTTTTATTTCACAAAGAGCTCAGATTTCAGCTGCAATGGCACCCTGAGATTGAAGCACTGTCAAGAAGCTGCTACTTTATTGAGTGTCTAAATTGACGTGCGAGATAATTCACCCTGCATGGATTTGGATTCATCACGCATAACTCATAGCTCCCATCCTGTCAGTAAGTAACTCTATCATTTGAACATCCATGAGGCCATGGGCAAAATTCAATTGTAATCCCCACCAATGTGCCCGTGGCGGAGACATGCCCAACCATCCATGTTTCTACTCTCCATGCTTCGCATGCACATCCTAAACTCTAAACCCTAAACCTCATCAAATATAAGGCCAAAAGTTTCAAACCTTTGCTCTAGCATTTTTTGTTCCCAGCAAGGAAGCCGCGCTACACTGCAGCTGTAAATTAATATTATTTTTTTATTATTTTATTCTATATTTTTTATTCATCTTATAATTTTAATTTAATTTTAGGATTTTTAAATATATTTTTTGAGTCTTTTTTATGCATAAAAATAGATATGCGGATATCCGCATAAAAAAAGTACGGGTCCGACACTTTTATGTAAGTGACCTCATAAAAAAAACATTAGGGCATGCTTGCATGAAAAAAAATTGGTGATGGGGAGATGCTTTTTTTTATGGAAACATAAGAAAAAAATAAGGGAGAAGGAGCAACCTCCAGCTGCGCATGCTCCAATTCTGACTTCTCCACCATTGTCTCAAGTGATATTTTTACCCTGCCTTCCTCCCTCTGTATTTCCTCCCCTTTTTCACCATATTTCTTGGTTCCTCTCCATCATCCATGCCAGAACGGTGAAGTAATCACCATCCTCACCACTGGCTCCTCACTCTTTGTTCCCTCTCCTCTTTTCCCACAATCCCTCCCCACCGGCTGCTCATTGTACTCCCTCTCCTCTTTCCCACCATTGCTCACCACGAACTCCTCACTCTGCTCCCTCTCCTCTTTCCCACCATCGCTCACCATCGGCTCCTCCCTCTCGGATCAATGCCAAAAAGGCGAGATCCACTTTCTTTCTTTACTAATCCATCCCTTTCCGGATGGAATTACATTTTAATTATTTCTTAAATCTAAGTAATCGTGATTTGAAGGAAAGGTTGAAAACTCAGTGGTTTTATTTTTATTTTTTTTTCAGCAATCCATTTTTTTTTTCAAAACTCTGCCGGCATTCTAGCTGCCAAAATCTTTGCAGCAGCCATAACAGCTCGCCCTCAACATTTTTGCATTTAGATGAATAGAACAAGCAAACAAATACAAGGCATGCCATGATAGAATGTATGGGCACACTCTCATCTAGCTTCAACAGCATGCAATAAGATAAGGGGCAGAGCATAACAAGACAGAAAATTTGAGAGAGAGAGACAATGGATTAAGGTTTAGATGTGATAAGAGAAGAGGAGCTAAATCCTACCTCCAGTTATTTGACATCACGGTCTCTGGTGCAGAGCTGAGGGCCATCTAGGCAGGCCTTCGACATGCTCGGTGTGTGCTACTAGCTAGTTCAGTCATTTTGAAGGATGACTCGTGTACGATCATCAGTTGGATGCAGAGATGTCTGAGGGCTATTAATTGTGACCATCTTTTGCTTCGAGATAACTGGATGATAATGCGAGATGGAGGGACCATCCAGGCTAAGCATGTATTTAGAAAAGCCAATGGAGCTGGAGATTGGGTGGCCGCCTATGTGGCCAGCCATACCGATAGTACCTTGTGGAGAGCTGCCTCAGAAGCTCTGTAATATTCAGATCAGAACTACACTTTTTTTTTCTCTTTCGCCTATCGACCGGCCAGCTTTAAGCAACCTTCGCATCCTTGATGGGGACCTTGTAGCACACAACCATGTCGAATACGCTAGAACTCAGCATTGAAAGAGAACCGAGCTCGATAGGAAATGTGTTGATGGTGAGCTTCTCCAAAAAAAACTATAAGTACAAGATCTCCTTCTTTAATAGCACCCTATCTCTTCCTTTTACTCTGGGGAATGAGACTCAGAACTATTGGTACTCTTATCCGTTATACCGTTAGCGCTCTTTCCAGTCTGGTTTGCTATCTTACCCGCTGGCTAGAAAAGTGTATTTTTTAATTTCATTGGATGCATTTGTACGTATATTGTATGAATTACCTGCCTTAGTAAAAAAATTAAAAAAAAAAAATCTTACCTCCGGTGATACCCACGAGCAAAGGCTGGGCACAAACCATATTGCCAAGGAGCACCGTAATAATGGGAACGTACCTAAGTTGGTCGCCATCCACTGGAGCTCTCCATAAGATCCCATTGCGGATGCCACCCAAAACGCTATTGTCGTCCAAGAAATCCTAATCGACAAAGTAGATGCAATTTCCTCTACAATGTGGAAAATGTGTTGCCCGCAGAAAAAAAGGTTATTATTTTAGGGGAAATTAACTCCCCACCCTCCGGATGACTCGGGTATAATAAACCGTCCTTGTTGATCGAAAATGAAACTTTCGGTCCAACGGCTCTCGAAACTATAATTTCCGGTCCCTGGGAGGAAAAATGTCTCAAGAAAATGTGCCGAATATGCCCCGATCCAGTATTTTGAAGGCGGAAAATTGAGACGTTTGGAGTTTCCGTAATCCCTGGCCAACGGAAGAGGAGATTCGGTTTGAAGGCGGAAGGAAGTAAGTCGTTTGGAGTTTCCCCAATTCCCTGTTCGCGTGGCCAACGGAAGCCATATTCGGTTTGAAGGAGGGAGAAGGTGACCGTTGGAATTCTAGAGAAGACTTTGGAGCTCCACAAGCATTCTGCTCTGTTCTTTGAGGTTCCAACGGACTGTAGGGCAGTCGGGAGCCAACGGAAGGCTTTTTGGTTTGAAGTCCTCTGTTCTTTGGAGCTCCACAAGCATAGTTTTCTGTTCTGTGAGGTTCCAACGGACTGTATGCTTATCGGGAGGCCAACGGAAGGCTTTTTGGTTTGAAGTCCTCTGTTCTTTGGAGCGACACAAGCATAGTCCTCTGTTCTTTGAGTTTCCAACGGACTGTATGCTTATCGGGGGGCCAACGGAAGGCTTTTTGGTTTGAAGGCGGGAGAAGGTTACCGTTGGAAGTCCAGTGAAGAGTTTTGAAGGCGGGAGAAGAGTCTGTAGGGCCTGTTTGCCACACCTGTTTGACGTTGGAAACTAACTGGAGTTGAGAAAGAACTCCATTTTTCTGTTTGAACTCCATCCGGCAAGCAGATTATATGCAGATTACCCATCTGTTTGAACTGGAGTCTTGTCTTTTTTGATAAACAGATTACCCATCTGTTTTCCATCTTGTTTCGTTTTGCCATAGGGTGTGGGGAATTAACTTAACTGTTTTCTTTGTTTATGAATGCCTTGTTCTGCTCCAGTGTGCCATCTTCTTCCGTTTTGCCTTAGGGTGTGGGGAATTAAGATCAGGTGTGCCTCTAACTTTGTTTTAAGAGAGATATTTTGTTGATGTGCCTCTGATTCTGCACTCTTCGTCTGACTTTGTTATAACAGAGCTGAGCTCCAAGAATTGTCGCCAAATCATTTGTGCTGATCCCTCCTATTTTCATTATCATGGCTTCAAAGAACAGTAGTAGCCCGGTTTTGATGGCCATTTGTTGTTACGGTAGCGAAGCTGTTATTATACTAGGCATTTTATAATACTAGGCTGCAAGGACTGTAAAATACTTTTGGTAACATCAGCAGTTACCTCACCAATGCACAATAGATGTCGATTCACGGCAGCCTACAAAATTTATTATGTCAGAATACACATAATTTGTAGGAGAGTCTTAAAAAATTTTGGGTGATTCAAAACCTGTATTTCACAGCGCAAGAATATAGATGGGTTATCAACAGACTCAGTGTTTTCTCGATGCCAAAGCTCCATGACACGAAAGTAAACGTTGACGACCTGCATTTATTAAAAGAACTTCATCAAATAGAACCGTTGATATAAATTTATGCGAGGTATATGTCTTCAATTAACCTACATCACTGCGTAGTGGCCCATCATGTAGGAGCTGCTCTATAGCATTCAAAGTATCTGCATCCTCCCAAATGGTGTGCCTACAAAATTCATTCCAATATTTAAGCTACTTACATAGTGATAAATGTGAAATTGCAAACTTAATTTAGGTAACTTACTCCATGTGATTTTCTTGAAGGAAGAAATCAATAGCTTCTTCATGGTACATAGGGAGCACACCTTCTCCCTTCCCGTAATACGTATGTTTCCTTGCCATTTTCAGTTTACTCTTTGGCGTCTCCACTCTTTCAACATCAATGAATTTAGTAGTTTCTTCTAAAAGCTAAGTGAAATGAAATGAGAATACAACAATTTTACTTAGCAAAGAACATGATATGGACTTAGCAAATTGCATATGTACGCAGAATATTTAAGGAACTGAACAAATTTGTTTACCTCTATAGGGGGTGATGTTTCTTTGTCGAGTGGAATTGACTTGCGGAGCTCCATAAGTGCAGTAGTGATAGGCTCCAATAATTTACTCGACCGAGTGGGCAAATCCTCCTTTTTAATTGCTAGTGCCATACTACCTTCACCTAGAGAGGCTATTTTTTGTTTCTTTTTTGCCCTTCTATAAGTATTTGGAAAGTGTGCTATGGCCTTTGCTTTCTCTGTTGCCTTTCGCTCACGTGCTCCAAACTTCACGCGCCGGCATAAGGAGGAAACATATTTCGTGGAGATAGGTCTACCTTCTTTCTCACCCTTAACATCAGTGGGCCAAATAACCTGATAACAATATACATTTCATGTAATAAACAAGATAGTATAATGATAAAAAAATATTTTATCAAAATCAAATAATTACATACCTCCACCTCATCTGCACTATCGTGAATCTCATCTTTCTCCACTACACCTTTGTCCTTAGCTTCAACTGTAGTATGCTCTTCACTCACCTAATAATGAGTTGTATTTAATTCATAACAACAACCATGATCCCCACGACAACATAGTTAATAATTCATCAAACATTGCTTACCTCAGTAAAATCTGTATCATGCTTAATATTTTCGTCATCCACTAAGAGACCATTATCTCGGAGGACCTTCTCAATTCTGGACACCCTCTTATCAACCAAAAACAAAGACCTCTCAGCCACTTTTAAGCGGGTATGTAAGCTTTCCAATGTAGGTCCTTCACTCTGGCTGGATGATGGAAACTAAAACAACACAATTATCCAATTTAGAGTATGTCTTTAACTAAGTGCCACCAAATGAAATTAAATGTGTACCAAGTGGTTATAAGTATGTGCCGCAAAATAAAAGGTGCGTGCCACATGGAAATAAATCTGTGCCAAGTACTTGTAAATGTGTACTACCTGACTTATCTCTTTCGGAGCTTCTAATAGTGGCCTTCCTCGCGAGAGAAGGTTTAACTCCTCCTCTCTAGGCTCTAGCTTCTCGATCACCTGTCGCAAGCAAAAACTTAAGTCTTGCATCATGTAAAAATAAATGTGATGTTACAAATTAATATTCAAACCTGAAATTTTTTAAGTTCTTCATAACTTTGGCAATCACGTCCACCTTGCGAGGAAATTTGGCATTGCTCCAACGCAACAGACGTGGATACATAAACGGTGGCCGGTGGCTGCCTAAAAGGATATTCGAATGCTCAACAGCCCATACCTGCCAAAAAACAATGTGAACATCAAATTTCAACACAATACATATCTTAACAATGAAATTAAAAAAAATATAAAGATGCTTACCACCAAAGCCACCGTGCATCCATCCATATATCCACCAGATCCATTCCCGCTGATGTTCCTTCTCCTGACACTCTCGGATATAGTAGGTATCTGCTGCCGAACAAAAGCAAAAATGGCAAGACCCCAACTATATGAACCTAACCGCCCTAAATCATCAATATATGAACATAATGCCTTTGGAACATTGTAGTGTACAGTTGGAAATAGAATAGTGACTGTTGCTGGTGGTCCAAACCGAGAACGATTGGCACAGCGGTGTGAACGGGGTTCCCTTGGAGTTGGGTTGGTTGCGCTCCATCTTCCACCGGAAAACCTGCAAGCAAGCCTCGCACCACCACTGGGGTAGTGGGGGCCCTCCGACGATCAAGTCAGAGAGGATTGAAGGAGAAGGAGAGATAGCAGTAGCAGGTAAGAGAATGCTCTGGAAAACCTTTTCTTACCTCCCCCCTTCTCCCCCAGCCGCATATATACCAGGCTGGGGGGTCCTTCTGGGGGGTTGGTCATCGTGTAGCACGATGGAGCTGCCACTGACATGGCCGTTACAGGGCGTCGTGGGGCAGCGCTGGGTACGGCCATGACAGGGCGTAGTGGAGCTCCGCTTTGTACGGCTGTTACAGAGGATCGTGGAGCAGCGCCGGATACGACCGTTGCAGGGAGTAGTGGAGCAGAGGGCCGCGGCGTGCTTCAGGGGAACAGCCTGTCGTTGTCGAGAGATTACCGACTCGGGGTCGGACTGCTGGATCAAGGGGCAGCCGACTCGGGGTCGGGCTGCGAAGCCGAAGATATCCGACTTGGGGTCGGACTGCTGGATCAAGGGACAGCCGACTCGGGGGTCGGGCTACGAAGCCGAAGATATCCGACTCGGGTCGGACAGCTGGATTTAGGGGCAGCCGACTCGGGGTCGGGCTGCGAAGCCGAAGATATCCGACTTGGGTCGGACAGCTGGATCAAGGGGCAGCCGACTCGGGGTCAGGCTGCGGAGCCGAAGATATCCGACTCGGGGTCGGATTACTGGATCAAGGGACTGCCGTAGTCTTCTTGGGTGCGCGTGCCGGTCACGTGGGGCGTGGCGGCTAAGTTCCCCCGTAACAGTAGCCCCCCACTTCCGAGCCTGGAACCAGGAGGGGAACGGGTGAAGGGAGTGATGCTTCGAGATTGCCGCCATCCCTCGGAAAGGCGCGCTCGCTTCGAGCTCCCCGCCTCCTTTATGGCGTATAGCGGTTGTCGCTGATCTGGCAGTCTGCGGATTTCGGCGGACATCCTTCCTTAATGGCGTCGATTCGCCTTTGGGGCGCGAGCGATCCTTCGGCAGCCAGGCGTCCTCTGGCGTCACCGAGGCGTCACCCGCCTTTCCACCTATTTAACCGGGGGCCCTCCCCCTTCCGCTCTTCTCTTCACAGGCATCTTCGAGTTTCTCCCTTGTGCTGCTGTCGTTGCCGTCGGACTGTTCGCTCGCTCCTCCTTTGACGCTCTCGGGAGCCGTTCTTCCTTCCCTTCCGGTGAGTTGCCCCATTCTTCAATTTAGGGCTCTTCATACTTTCTCCTTCCGTATTAGTGTACTCCAGTCGTTCCGGTCCTTTCCCCCTTCTTGACCCCGTCCTGACCGTAGATTCACTGGCCATTAGGTATGGACGAAGTGAGAGCGGACCGCATTCAGTCGGAGCTGGCCTCCGAAGACTTAGATAGGTTCGTGGCTCGGGTACCACCTTCCCGAAGCCTGCAACGTTACGCTCCCGGGGCCTGAGGAGAGGATGTCCCATCCTCCTCCAGGGAAGGTCGCCATCAATGAGGGCATCCTCCAGGCCGGGGTTCCGCTTTTCCCCCTCGGACTTAGTCGTGCAGGTGCTTCGGGTTTAAGAGTGGCGTCGACGCAACTGGTGCCGAAACTCATGGCACGCCCTGACGGCCTTCCAGGTTCTCTGCCGCATGCACGAGGGTCCCGCCACCCTGAATGTCTTTTGGGAATGCTACGGCCTGAACGGCCACCCCCAGGACAGAGGGTGGTGGTGCTTTGCGGCGCGGCGAGGGTGCGGCCTCGTCAAGGAGGCTCCTTCCTCCATTCATGGCTGGAAGGAGCGTTTCTTCTTCATCGACGTAGATCCCTCTTGGGGAATCGGGGCAACCTGGGAGACGCCGATGAAGTCCCCGATTGGCCTATCGAGGTTGTCGAGGGAGGAATCCAATGGCGTCGCTGTCTTGAAGGGGTTGGTCGCCGAGGGCCGGCTCCCCCCGGTGGCTCGCCTTATTTCCGAGGATACTTTGGTGAACGTCGGTCTGAGCTCGATGCCCGTCGACCGTGAGCCTGCCACTGCTTCTTCTTTTTCAGCTCTTTTCTCCTCTTCCGTTTCTTCCTTCCATCAGTTTCTCAGTTTCTAACCACCCCGTCCTTTTTGCAGAAATCGACGACGTCATGCGGTCGGACAAGGCAAAGGCTGTCAGTAGGGTTGTCCCTACTGGAAGCGGTCCGGAAGAAGAAACGGACTCCTCCGAGCGGGGTCCCCCCGGCGAAGAAGTCCCGCCAGCAGGCGACTCCGATGCCGACAGACGGCTCAGGGCCCAACGATCAGGGGACGCTGCGGGCTCAGACCGACAATTGACACCGCATCAGCCCTCTGGTGATGAGACTACTGCTTCTCCGGAGGTGTCACCTGGGCGCGCCCGAGACGGCCGGGTCGGACGCGATTGATCCCCAGCCCGGCCTTCGACTCGGTCGGCTTCGGACGATACGAGAAGGAGGGGCGCGCCGAGGCCCCGGCCGAGCGGGACCCTGTCGATTCCTGGAGCGGCCCCCGCCCCGAGCACGGTCAGCATGGCTCTTCCCCAAGCGATGGGTAAGGGTAAGGCTGCAGAACCACCGTCCGGCTCCGGGGCGAAGTCTGGGTCAGCCTTCACTTTCGCCGGCGCCCGAAACCTCATCGAGACGGTGCTGCTGGAGAGCGACCGTAGGCGGGTCCGGCAGATGGGGATCCCTGACGTCGGAGCTGCCAGCTGCGTCTGTCTCATGTCGGTGAGTGTCCTTTTGGTCGCTTTCGTCATTTATAGGCTCTATTGATGATCCCCGCCTGACGCCCTCATTTTTTCTGTTTCTTAGCTCGCCCAGTACATGATCCGTCTGGAGGAGAGCCACGAGGAACAGGCGAGGCTTCTGGCGAGGGCCGAGAGCCAACTGAAGGCTGTAGAGGAGGGAGGCCAAGCTACGGCGGGGGAGGACGACCGGGGACCTCGAGACGAGGCTCCAGGTGGCTGAAGAGCGGGTACTCGGCTTCGCTGCCCTCGAGAGGCAACTGTTGGAGACTCAAGAGCAACTCAAGGTCGCCTCGAGTCTCGAGGCGAGATCAGGAAGGCGGAGGAGCGGGCCAAAAAGCAGTCCCGGAAGGCTGCCGACTTCCGGGAGAGGTGGGAGAAGGCCCAGCAGTCAGCCGACAACGCCCGCAACCGAACCCGATCTCTTGAAGCCAAGCTGGGCGAATTGGAGTCGGCCTTGGAGGGGTCCCGCGCGAGCGACCAGGAGCTTCGTTCGCGCCTGGAAGAGGCTGAGGCTGCTCGCATTGCTGCCGAGCGAAGCACAAGGAGGCTCGGGCTGATCTGCTGAGGGTCTCCTCCGAGGCGGACGACCGAATGTGGCGATAGGTCATGGAGGCAAAGGCTCAGATTACGGAGCGAGCAGAGGCAAGCACTGGCCGAGAAGAGCGCGGAAATCGGGCGATCTGGCGGTACAGGCCTATCGTCAGTCCGCCCGAATTCACCCGTGACATGTCGGAGGCGGTACAGGCTTATCGTCAAGTCCGACGAGTTCGTCCGTGACATGTCGGACGCGGGGTCCGACTCCTTTGTCTTAGGTTTCGATGAAGGCTTGGCAAGGTGTCGGCTAAATACCCCGGGATTGACCTGAGTGGGGTCTCCCTCCTCGACTCCCCTCCGGCGCCATTGCCTGCTGATTCTCCTGCCGCCTCCCTACCCCTTGCGGACGTGCCCGACGTTTCCGACCCAGGGGCTCCTCCAAGCTGACCCTCTGTACTTTTCTTTGATCTTTTCTTTGTATGTTGGCGTTTTGCCATGTTGTATGGGTCTCGGCCCTGAAGCAATGAAAGTTAATACAAACAGAGTGTTTCTTCAGTTTCACTTTCCGTCCTTCCTCTTTTTAACTCTTAGGGTAGCGTCCGTGCGGCCGACTCCTGACTCTCGAAGTTCTTCCGGCGCGGCTGAGGCCAGGCATCCGAGGGTTAGGCCTCAGGAATTCTTCCGGCGCTAAGCCAGGCATCCGAGGGTTAGGCCTCAGGAAATTCTTCCGGCGCTAGCCAGGCATCCGAGGGTTAGGCCTCAGGAAATTCTTCCGACGCCTAGGCCAGGGCCATCCGAGGGTTAGGCCTCAGGAAATTCTTCCGGCGCTAAGCCAGGCATCCGAGGGTTAGGCCTCAGGAAATTCGTCCGGCGCTAAGGCCAGGCATCCGAGGGTTAGGCCTCAGGAAATTCTTCCGGCGCTAAGCCAGGCATCCGAGGGTTAGGCCTCAGAAATTCCCGCGCTAGCCAGGCATCCAGGTAGGCCCAGGCTCCGGGGGGTGAGGGCCGTCCGAGGTTAGGCCTCAGAAATTCTTCCGGCGCTAGCCAGGCATCCGAGGGTTAGGCCTCAGGAAATTCTCGTTCCGGTCCGCCTAGGATCGCAAGCCAGGCATCCGAGGTTAGGGCCTCAGGAAATTTCCGGGTGTCGGTTTGGTGGCCCAGGTTCTGGCGCAAGGCTGGCGCAAGCCGAGGCGACCGGTCGGGGCTTCAGGCTAGTCTGCTCCCGGGATGATCATCGGGTTAGCCTGGCATCCGAGGGCCGAGCCTCGGAAAATTTCGCTCGTTGGTCGGCCAAGGCTGGCGCAAGCCGAGACGACCGGTCGGGGCTTCAGGCTAGTCTGCTCCCGGGATGATCATCGGGTTAGCCTGGCATCCGAGGGCCGAGCCTCGGAAAATTCCGCTCGTTGGTCGGCCAAGGCTGGCGCAAGCCGAGGCGACCGGTTGGGGCTTCAGGCTAGTCTGCTCCCGGGCATGGGTCATCGGGGTTAGCCTGGGCATCCGAGGGCCGAGCCTCGCGGAAATTCCGGCTCAGTTGGTCGGCCAAGGGCTGGCGCACAGCGAGGCGACCGGTCGGGGGCTTCAGGCTAGTCTGCTCCCGGATGATCATCGGGTAGCCTGGCATCCGAGGGCCGAGCCTCGGGAAATTCCGCTCGTTGGTCGGCCAGGCGGCGCAAGCCGAGGGCGACCGGTCGGGGCTTCAGGCTAGTCTGCTCCCGGATGATCATCGCGTTAGCCTGGCATTCCCAGGGCCGAGCCTCGGGAAATTCCGCTCGTTGGTGCCAAGGCTGGCGCAAGCCGAGGCGACCGGTCGGAAGACAGGGCTTCAGGCTAGCCTCCCGGGATGATCATCGGGTTAGCCTGGCATCCGAGGGCCGAGCCTCGGGAAATCCGCTCGTTGGTCGGCCAAGGCTGCGCAAGCCGAGGACGACCGTCGGGGCTTCAGGCTAGTCGCTCCGGGATGATCATCGGGTTAGCCTGGCATCCGAGGGCCGAGCCTCGGAAATTCCGCTCGTTGGTCGGCCAAGGCCTGGCCGCAGAGCCGAGGCGACCGGGTCGGGGCTTCAGGCTAGTCTGCTCCCGGGATGATCATCGGGTTAGCCTGGCATCCCGAGGGCCGAGCCTCGAAAAATTCCGCTCGTTGGTCGGCCAAGGCTGGCGCAAGCCGAGGCGACCGGTCGGGGCTTCAGGCTAGTCTGCTCCCGGGATGATCATCGGGTTAGGCCTGGCACCGAGGGCCGAGCCTCGGGAAATTCCGCTCGTTGGTCGGCCAAGGCTGGCGCAAGCCGAGGCGACCGGTCGGGGCTTCAAGCTAGTCTGCTCCCGGGATGGTCATCGGTTAGCCTGGCATCCGAGGGCCGAGCCTCGGAAATTCCGCTCGTTGGTCGGCCAGGCTGGCGCAAGCCGAGGCGACCGGTCGGGGGCTTCAGGCTAGTCTGCTCCCGGGATGATCATCGGGTTAGCCTGGCATCCGAGGGCCGAGCCTCGGAAAATTCCGCTCGTTGGTCGGCCAAGGCTGGCGCAAGCCGAGGCGACCGGTCGGGGCTTCAGGCTAGTCTGCTCCCGGATGGTCATCGGGTTAGCCTGGCATCCGAGGGGCCGAGCCTCGGAAAATTCCGCTCGTTGGCCACGCGCCTGTCGCTTGCCACTCGACGGGATTTCTCCGTGTCCAGCTACGATCGTGTTTCTCCTCCTCTCCAAGCGTCGCCTGGGGAACACCAGAAGGGCATTAAATGCTAATTGAAGCGTTACCTGGGAAATCGGCCGCCAGTTGCTGCTTGCAAGGAGTGTCAGTTAAGCGGCCGCGATACGCGCGTTCTTCGAGGCGGATGCGCCTGGGCGCGAGCGGAGATATGTGGACCGAGGGATACATGCCGCCCGGAGTGTCCTGCACAAAGAATGCAATTAAGGAGAACGACGCTTAGGAGATCGTGGGAGGATACGCCTCGAGAGCCGGAACGGCTCCGGATTCGGTGCGCCCGTCTTTATTGGAGCCACCCGCATCGGAACGACCGGGGGGCCTCAGTTTGGCTATAAATATAAGTGCAGGTGCGGTGGAGTCTGCCAAGCCGAAGGTATTCAGGTTGCCATGGATCGTGGACCTCCTCTCCGGCGTGTGGCTGGGAAACCCCTGCTGGAGGAACGGGAGGCGCGCCCCTCGCGACTTCCGCCAACTAGCCGTTTCATCTGGGATCAACAAGGAGGTTCTCCCCGGCGGACTCCGCTCTAGGCATTTCATCCGGGATCACATCCCCCCTCCTTTCAGTCCCTCCTCCCGATTGAGCTCTGCGCCAGGCGCTCCATCCGGGACCGCGCCTCCTCGCGCTCTTCTTCCCTTGTATTCCTTCTCTCCCCTAACCTGGGGAGGACCGGGATATCCCTTGGAGGTGGCGTTCCTCTGGAGGCAGCGGGAAACTTCTTCTTCGTCCACTTCTTCTTCGTCCGCGCTGGCTCTTCGTCTTTTGCGTGAGGCGTTCATGGCGCCTCCGGGGAGAAGCACCCACGCCCGGCGGGATTGCAACTGCTTCGGATGGAGGGTTCGGGATCCCAGATCTTCAGCTCCACAGAGTCTCCACCTCTTCCTTGCTTTCTTTACTCCCTAATTCCCCCTGGGAATTCTTTGTAATCACACGAACACACCGTTGTAACCAGGAATTATTGAAATGAAAAGAATTGTACATTTTTCGAACTGTCTTCCTGGCTTTGTCGTTCTACTGGTAATACACCCGCAGGTTAGCGGAATTCCAGCTCCTCGGAATTTCTCGACCATCTAGGGCCTCCAACTGGTAGGAGCCAGGTCGGTTTACCCAGCGAACCCTATACGGGCCTTCCCAATTTGGCGCCAGCTTCCCACCTTCCGCGGGTTGAGATGCTTTGGCTCGCCTTAGCACCAGATCTCCGATTCTGAAAAGTTTCGGTCGGACCTTGGAGTTATAATATCGGGCCACCCTCCGCTGATACATCGCCATCCGAACCTGCGCCATTTCTCGCTTCTTCCAAGAGGTCCAGGTTCCCTCGGAGTTGCTCCGAATTGGCCTCGGGTCGGTGCGCGGCCACCCGGGGCGAGGGGAGTCCGAGCTCCACGGGAACAACCGCTTCCGTGCCATAGGTTAGGCTGAAAGGCGTCTCCCCGGTAGGGGTCCGATGCGTGGTCCGATACGCCCAAAGGACATTCTCGAGTTCTTCGACCCAAGCTTGCCCCGTCCGACCGATTCGCGCCTTAATTCCTTGGAGGATTGTCCGATTTGTGACCTCGGCCTCACCGTTGGTTTGGGGATGCGACACAGATGTGAACCGATGCTCGATCCCGAACTCCTCGCAGAAGTCACGGAAATGCTTGTTGTCGAACTGTCGACCATTATCCGAGATGAGGACCCGGGGTACCCCAAATCGGACAATGATGTTTTTCTTCACGAACTTCCGGACTTGCGCCTCCGTGATAGTGGCCAGCGGCTCTGCCTCCACCCACTTGGTGAAGTAGTCGATTGCAACAATCAAAATTTCCGCTGGGCTGAAGCGACGGGGAATGGTCCGAGGATATCCATTCCCCACTGTGCGAAGGGCCAGGGTGCGGTGATTGGTGCCAAGGGGACAGAAGGGACTCTCTGGACGTTGGCGTGGCGCTGGCAGGCGTCGCATTTCCGTACGTGATCCTTTGAGTCCTCCAACAAGGTAGGCCAATAATAGCCTTGCCTCATGATCTTGTGCGCCAAGGACCTAGCCCCCAAGTGCGATCCGCAGACGCCCTCGTGGACTTCGCCGAGGACGTAGGCCGCCTCCGAGGGGCGGAGGCACCTTAAGAGGGGGGCGGTAACGAGGTCCGATACAGCCTCCCTTCATAGAGTACGTAGTGGGCGGACTTCTTGACAAGTCGCCGAGCTTGATCTTCGTCTTCAGGGAGGATCCCTTCGGCGAGGTAGGCGACGAGCGGGTCCATCCAAGACGGCTCCGGATCAATCGCCATCACCGCTCCAGCCTCGCCGATGCTCGGGGCATCCAGGGTCTCCAGGTAGATTGCCCTCGACAAGTTGTGCGCCTCTGCGCCCACCAAGCGGGACAACCTGTCGGCCCTGGCATTTTCGCTTCTGGGGACCTGCTGGATGTCGACACTGCCGAGGTCGGGAATGAGTGCTTGCACCTTCCGGACGTAGTTCTGCATGGTCGGGCTCCGGGCCTCGAACTCCCCACGGACCTGCCCGACCACCAGCTGGGAGTCGGTGAAGACCTTCAAACGCCGGATGCCGAGCTCCCTGGTGAGTTTGAGTCCCGACTAGGGCCTCGTACTCCGCCTCGTTGTTGGTCACTGGAAATCCAAACCTCAAGGCATACTCGGCTATCACTCCATCAGGACTGGTAAGGACCAGCCCGGCCCCTCCACCCTCGGGGTTCGACGACCCATCGATGTGAAGCGTCCAGGTCGGGAGGTCGAGGCTGGGCGTTTCCGGCGGTCTAGGTTCCGCCTCCTGCACCGTGCACTCAGCGAGGAAGTCCGCGAGCACCTGGGCCTTGATGGCGGGTCGAGGCTGGTAGCGGATGTCGAACTCACCGAGTTCTACTGCCCACTTCACCAGCCGTCCCGCATTCTCGGGGTTGCTGAGGATCTGTCGTAGTGGTTGATCAGTTAAGAGGGTGACAGAATGGGCCTGGAAATAGGGGCGAAGCCTCCTGGTCGCGGTCAGCAGCGCGAAGGCGATCTTTTCAGCCTTCGTATACCGCGTCTCGGCATCCCGTAGGACCCGGCTGATGTAGTACAGGCTTCTGGAGCTTTGCCTCTTCCCGAACCAGCACCGCACTGACCGCGGTTGGGGAGACCGCCAGATAGAGGTAGAGCATCTCCCCTTCTTGCGGCTTGGACAGTAGGGGAGGAGACGCCAGGTATTCCTTGAGCTGGTCGAATGCTGCTTGACATTCGGCCGTCCAGAGGAAGTCTTTCGGGCGTTTTAACACCTTGAAGAATGGTTGGCAGCGTTCGGCCGATTTTGCCACAAATCGTCCGCGCGGCGACCCTTCCAGCGAGCTCCTGAACCTCCTTTACTTTGGTCGGAGGGGACATACCTTGGATGGCCTTGATTTTGTCCGGGTTGGCTTCGATACCCCGCTGGTTGACAATGAAACCGAGGAACCTCCCGGCCGAAGCGCCGAAGGCGCACTTCGCTGGGTTCAGCTTCATGCGAAACTTCCGCAAGGTGGTGAAAGTCTCCTCCAAATCCGCGATGTGCTGGTCTGCATGGCGGCTCTTCACCAGCATATCGTCCACGTACACCTCCATGTTCCGGCCGATTTGCTCTTTGAAGATTTTGTTGACGAGGCGCTGGTAAGTGGCGCCAGCATTCTTCAGACCGAAGGGCATTACCTTGTAGCAGTACAGCCCCCGGTCTGTTATAAAGGCAGTTTTCTCCTCGTCCTGTGGGGCCATCATTATCTGGTTGTAACCGGAGAAGGCGTCCATGAAAGACAGCAGCTGATATCCGGAAGTCGCGTCGACCAGTTGGTCTATCGCGGAAGCGGAAAGCTATCCTTAGGGCACGCCTTGTTCAGGTCGGTATAGTCGACGCACATCCTCCACTTCCCGCTCGCCTTCCGGACAAGTACAACATTTGCCAGCCACTCGGGGTAACTCACCTCCCTTATGAATCCTGCCTCCAAGAGCTTGTCTACCTCCTGGTCGACCACCCGGATCCGATCCGGGGCACAGTGTCTCTTCTTCTGCTTTACGGTCGGTGGTCGGGTCGACGTTGAGGGCGTGAGAAATGACCTCCGGGTCGATCCCAGGTACATCGGCCGCCGACCAGGCAAATACATCGGCATTGGCTCGGAGGAATTCCACCAACCGGGCCCGAGCTCCCGGTCGAGATTGGCGCCGACCCGGACCGCCCGGTCGGGCGGCCTTCCTCGAGGGGACTTCGACCACACCCTCGGCCGGCTCCCCCTGCCGCAAGGCCACCTCGTCTCTGGCATCAAGGGACTCGACGCTTAGGGCTTCCACGGGCTTCTTCCCTTTGAGGGTCGAGAAACATTGCCGTGCGGTCGGTTGGTCACCTCGGACCTCTCCGATCCCGACCGCCGTGGGGAACCGCATGAGCAAGTGGTACGTGAGACCACCGCGCGAAGGGCGTTCAGCCCGGGTCGCCCGAGGATAGCGTTGTAGGCCGAGGGAACACGGACGACCAAGAACCCGAGTCGCACCGTGGCTTCTGCGGGTGCGACGCCCGCAGTCACAGGCAGCTCAACGACACCTTCGCCGGGACAGCGTCACCGGTGAATCCTATGAGGGGGGTGGACATTTTGTGCAACAATGTCTGGACAAGCCATCTTTTGGAAGGCCTCGTAAAACAAAATATCAGCTGAGCTTCCACTATCCACAAGAACACGCCTTACATCATAGTTTGCCATAGTGAGGGAGATCACCATGGCGTCATCGTGGGGAGTCTGAACCCCCTTTACATCCTCATCAGAAAAGGTGATTACATTGCCGACCCTCTGCCTCTTTACGACGGCCGTCCCTGACGCTTCCGTCGAGCCCCCTGCGTTCCTCACGGGCCGAGAGCAGCCCCCAGTGATAGTGTGGATCACGCCCGCAACGGGTCGATTCTGCTCCCGAGGCTCCGGAGGAGCCGGGTCGGCCGGACGCGGGTCTGCGGGGGGACGTCGGTCGCTCACATATCGACCGAGACGCCCCCGACGGATAGAGCCTCGATCTCGTCCCGAAGCTGGAAGCAGTCCTCTGTGTCGTGGCCGTGGTCTCGGTGGTACTCACAGTACGCCCGGGAGGGCCTCTTCCAGGGATCCTTCGTATCTGTCTCGGGGCCGGGAGGTCCTCCCGCCCCTTGATCTCCATAAGGATCTGGGCCCGGGGAGTCAGGAGAGGGGTGTACCGGTTGAAACGTCGGGGCGGAGAACGAGGGCGTGGGGCGCCGTGGTTCTTCGCCGGCGACGGGCTTCTGCGCCGACGCTGGGGCGTCGGGCTCCTCCTCTGGCGTGCCTCTTTCCGCCTTTTCTTCCCAAGCTTTGGAGGGATCTCGGCGGCCTCCTTGCTCCGGTGGGCGGCCGCCTCCTCGGCGTCCGCATACTGGTTCGCCCGGGACAACAGCTCTGGGAAGCTCCGCGGCAGGCGTTTGTCCAGGGAGAAGGTGAGTCTGCCCTTCCGGAAGCCACGCTTCAGGGCTGAAAGAGCTACCTCCTGACTCAGGTTCCGGACCTCCAGCGTAGCCCTGTTGAAGCGGGTAAGATAATCCCGCAGGCTTTCTCCCTCGTTTTGCCGGACATCAAAGAGGGAGTCGGAGACCAGTCGCCGCCGGCTACTGACGGCGAAATGAGTGATGAAGAGGCGAGTGAACTGGTCGAAGGACCGGATTGAGTCAGCCTCCAGCCCGGCGAACCACGCCCTCGCCGGGCCACGGAGGGTTGCCGGGAAAGCCTTGCAGAGAAGGGGATCTGATGCTCCGTGGAGGAGCATAAGGGTCCTGAAACTCTCGACGTGATCCCGCGGGTCCGCCGCCCCGTCATAGGGCTCGATCGCCGGCATTTTGAACCCCGGCGGATTCGGGGTCCGCAGGATCCTCGAGGCAGCGCCGGCTGGGAGGAGATCTCTAAGTCGGCGAAGGGATCTTTGGAATGGCCCTTCAGGACCTGGAGTTGTCGGTGGAGATCGTCCACCCGCCGGTCCAGGGAGCGCGACCGGTGGGTGGGAGACAAGGAGCGGCGAGAGGGGACCGACTGGAGCGCGGGTTCCTCGAGGACTGGGGGGTCTGGGAACGCGCCCGGGCCCGCCTCTCGTACCCCGCGCAGCTCCGGAAGGTCCCGGCAGAATGGAGCGTGCTCGAGAATCCTCCTCGCGCCGGCGCTCCTCCCCATGGGAGAGGAAGGAGCGCGGGTTGAGGAGGACAGGCGAACGCTCAGGCAGCAGCGGCTCCTGAGCCCGCTGCGGCGCCCGGGACATCGCACCCTGCAGATTCTGCACCGCCTCCGCGAGGGTGCGAACCTGCTGGGTTAGCTGGTCGAACTGGGCGGCTTCGACCGTCTGAATGGGCGGTGGGGCGGTGGAGTGTTGCTGAGAGTGTGTTGGAGATGCAGCGGCCTCCCGGCCGAGGCGAGAGGCCCCGCGACCGGAAGCATTGGAAGCTCCACGACCACCTCGCCGTGCCATTACGATCGCTCTGAGATCCGGCCCTTCCTCTAGCGCCAACTGTTGCTGGTGGTCCAAACCGAGAACGATTGGCACAGCGGTGTGAACGGGGTTCCCTTTGAGTTGCTTGGTTGCGCTCCCTTCCGCCGGAAACCTGCAAGCAAGCCTCGCACCACCACTGGGGTAGTGGGGGCCCTCCGACGATCAAGTCAGAGGAGATCGAAGGAGAAGGAGAATAGAGTAGCAGGTAAGAGAACTCTGGAAAATTTCTTACCCTCCCCTTCCCCCCCAGCCCATATATATCAGGCTGGGGGGTTTTTCCGGGGATTCGTCATCGTGTGGCACGATGGGGCTGCCACTGACATGGCCGTTACAGGGCGTCGTGGGGCAGCGCTGGGTACGGCCATGGCAGGGCATAGTGGAGCTCCGCTTTGTACGGCTGTTACAGGGGATCGTGGGGCAGCGCCGGATACGGCCGTTGCAGGGAGTAGTGGAGCAGGGGCCGCGGCGTGCCTCAGAGGAACAGTCTGTTGTTGTCGAGAGATTGCCGACTCGGGGTCGGATTGCTGGATCAAGGGGCAGCCGACTCGGGGTCGGGCTGCGGAGCCGAAGATATCCGACTCGGGTCGGATTGCTGGATCAAGGGCAGCCGACTCGGGGTCGGGCTGCGGAGCCGAAGATATCCGACCGGGTCGGATTGCTGGATCAAGGGGCAGCCGACTCGGGGTCGGGCTGCGGAGCCGAAGATATCCGACCCGAGGTCGGATTGCTGGATCAAGGGGCAGCCGACTCGGGGTCAGGCTGCGGAGCCGAAGATATCCGACTCGGGGTCGGATTACTGGATCAAGGGACTGCCGTAGTCTTCCTGGGTGCGCGTGCCGGTCACGTGGGGCGTGGCGGCTAAGTTCCCCCGTAACAGTGACAAAGAGGTATAGAACCCATAATTTGGTAAAATCCTCTACATCTTGTCGTCCTCTCTTTCTAACTAGTAATTGTAATCTATTTTCTATTGCATCCCTACCGGCCTTTTTGTGGTCACCATCAAAAAACGGGTGATAAGGTCAGAAGTAACCCTTCCCTCTCTATACAATTCTACCTCACGCCCGTGGCACTCAAACCAAGGATGAGTGCAAACTCACTCCCTAAAAAAGGCACTAAAACTTTACCAAACCAAAAACCTTCCTCGACATCATCCCAAAAAGAGAGCAAAGTGTCTAGGACAGGCCTACTCTGCTTGATATATGGCAAACTTAGCATATGTCCAAAAGGAGTTGCGCTCACCCTATCATTCTGCTCCCGAGACATAGACTGCACAAGGTGGCAATAAATTGGACATAGCGGCTGAAGTAGCACCTTCCATTGACCATATTATTCGGGCCAACAGAACATGCTTTGCCTCTACTCTGAATTGGAGTCATATCAAATGTCTGCATCAAAAATATTAATGAAACACGTTATCCATAAAACAAATCTTTCAAGAATGCATTGTCAAACAAATAATAAACATCAAATTAAGAATCACTGCAGGGTAAAATTAAAGAAAACAACAACCTTATATCATGTATTCGCAGGAAACTATACCAATATATCACCTACCAATAATCTTTCCTGGGCAAAATCAATAATCGATTCCATAGCATTCAAAACGAAATCAAAAAATTATTCGGAACAAAAAAAAACGGAAAGCAAGAGAGATTACGGTTTAGCTTACACTATAGCCAGCATTATGGTTCTCAAAAAGTAAGAACAAATCTTCCCTAAGCCAAATCAATATTTCATTCCGTAACATTCAAAACCGAAAACAAAAATTTCTTCGGAACAAAAATATGGGAAGCAATATTGATTAGGGTTTAGCTTCGATAATAGCAAGCATTATGTATCCACTAGCATTGGGCGAGCGGAACCTTACCTGCGATTCAGAATGCTTTATCGGGGCGGACTCGATCGACAGGAAGACGACTCCGTCGACTGGAAGAGGACTCTGTCGACACGAACAGGAATCGTTCGAGAGGAAGAAGAAGAAGGGGTTCTTTCCGAAGGCGAGAAGAAAAATACTCGGTCGAGAGGGAAAGGAAGACGAAGAAGGGTTTCTTCCTGGGTCCAGAGGAAGAAGACAATGAGAGGAAGAGGAAGAGGACTTGCCCGAGCGGAAGAGAGAGCAAAGGAAGCCGGAAAGCCCAACGGATGAATAAAGGGTAGTTTCGTCACCATTTAGAAAGCCAAAAACTCTCGGGACCGGGAGTTAAAAGACCGGTCAACAGGGACTATTCCTTATACTTCGGTCCAACACTGGACCGGTGATTAGTTTCCCCTATATTTTCTCCCAGAAACAATTTATCATCACCCAAGCTTAGGGCTGCAAATGGGTCGGGTTGGGTCGGGTCCTAGGTGACCCCGATCCGACCCGGTTGCATGTTCGGGTCCTAATTTTGGACCCAGACCCGACCCGGTTGAAAAACGGATCGGGTCGGGTCGGGTCCATACCTACCCCGATGGGTCATTCGGGTCGGGTCGGGTCCGGATCTGGTCGGGTCCGGATCGGGTTCGGGTCGGGTCCGGATCGGGTCCGGGTCCAAATTATGCGAAAGTTCAGTGCACGAGCCGTTTTCAAATATGAATCGACCATTAGATGCAGTTCTTAGTGGAGTTCGATCTGACGCGATCAAAAACAGAGGCCCGTGGGATCAAAAACATTTTTTTTGTTTTAAGAATCAAAAAAAAAAATCTAAACCAAATCTACAGGACGGTTCTGCAGGTCAGCAGCTGTCAGTCATGATGTATTTTTTTAATATTTTGATGAAAATGGCAATAGTACAATTGTCAAATCAAGAAAAAGTAAAAAAAAAAAAGACCGGCCGTGGCGCTTGCTTCCAACTAATGCTTAAAAAAAAGAAAAATGTCTCCTCTAATCGTTGTCATTACGTATCAAAAGTTATTGCTTATAGGAGCAGAAGATCAGCATTGGAGCTTCGTCCATCCTGCCATGGCCACTTATCCCCCTCGCTCTGTGCCCCCATTCCGTTCAAGGTTATAGAAGAACAGGAGGACCACCCTTCTCCACGGCGTATTGAAGATTACGATGACTTCATCTCAACTCTCCCTCTGGAGAAAGGATGGTTCCTTCCAGAAAATACCAAGGCTTCTGGTACCCGGAGGGCTTTCTCCTGGGCGCCATGGCCATCCAGCAGCGCTTGAAGGCACAGCCGCTGCGCCGCACGGGAGAGAAAAAGGGAGGAAGGGGTCCAACAGGTGAAGGCGTGAAGCGGATGATTTATATATCATCCGTTGCGGGCTGCGGGCAAAGCACAGAGCACAGTAGTCAGTAGCACTGCGGGCCTGCGGCCCAATGGGCTGCATGTCTTTAAAAAATGATCCAAAAAATTGGGTCGGGTCGGGTCGGGGTGTGGGTCGAAATTGGGCAGACCCGACCCGACCCGAAAAATAGAACGGGTCCAAATTTAGGACCCGACCGGCCCCGCGGGTCCTAAAATGCGGGTCGGGTCGGGTCTTAAGCGGTTGGGTCGGGTCGGGTCACGGGTCGACCCAACCCATTTGCAGCCCTACCCAAGCTTCTTACTTCCAATTCCTTTGATGGTTGCTTGTCCGAATCCAATCTGTAAACTCTGAACCTCGCTATCTCAAAGTGCGCATCATGCCGTTTCGGTAATGTCGTACTGTCAACAAAAGCTCCCCGGACATTGAGTCCACCAAGTTATACATTTTCGTAAAACGAAAGGGGATTAGTCTAGTTTCTGATGCAGCGCAGCTAAGATCACATATCACAAGTTTTCCAGAATACTCTACGGCTTAGAACTTCCCCTGTAGAATTTGATCTCGCTGACTGCACAGGAGGAGGAAGGCATGTTGAGGAAGGAAGGCCCGAGACACACCGCCGCCTGCTCGATAAAATGCCGAATCGGCAAAATTATGGAGGATAGCGAGTACCGCCGTGTCAAAGGATCTGAGGACCGGAAGACCTTCTTGATGCTTCCGAATCATGGGCCGGCCCGCCTTCTTCGCGAATTATGTACTCCCTGCCGGATCTCGAGGGGTGGAAAGCGACGACGTGGGAGAGAGTGACGGAAGGGAGACGGATTTTGGCGCGGGTGACAGGGTTTGAAAGGGAGCCGGCGGGGCACCACTCGGTGAGCCACTTGCCGTGGGCTCCGGGGAGATGGAGAGTGCGGACGGATCGATCGGACATGGAGAAAGAAGGAGAGGGTGGGGTTATTGATCTCCACGGGTGCAACCGAGCCAAACTGCTTGCGAGCTGCTCGGATTCGCACTCGACTGAGATCGAAGTTCCAGCCGACTATACATATTTTCCGAGCTAAGTTTGAATAGCAAAATGCTTAACCAGAACCTAGCCGACTATATATATATTTTTAATAATATTATATTTTTATAATATATTATTAATTTAATATTATAAAATATAATAGTAATTTTATTTAACTATATTTTTTTAATTATAACTAATGCCTAATTCGAGTTCAAAACTTTGGCGGCTTGAATAGTCTTCGAGTTGAATCATGCCAATTTCGAGTATTGTATTTTTTTAATCGAATCTAGTTTGAGCTTGAATGTTAGGATTTGAACGATCTTAAATTCTAGTTAAAGTTCAAATATTTCGAATCGGATTAAGCTTAAGTCTCTAGCTACTCAACTCAGCTCAACTCGATTGCACTCTATGAGAGTGGGTAGAGGAAGCAACTAAGGGCAAGCCAAAACAATTCTAACAAACCAAAAAATAAAACTAATTTATTTAATAAAAAATTAAGGAAAATACAACATTGGTTATTATACATCATTTTGTATGAGAATTATAATAAAAGTCATTATTTCAATAATTTTTAACACTAAAAATAGAAAAACAAATAAAATGAATAACAGTAATAAGCAACAATAATTTCGATGAGGGCTTGTATCACACAACTTGGGCCGCACGGCTCCTACCCCTACTTATAATTCCCATCCATGAGACCCTCTAAAATTTTCCCATCCATGTTATCTTTGATCGTTATAATCATTATAATAATCAATAACAACTTTTATTACAATTTATTACAATTTTGATCACTATAATTATTTTAATAATCAATATCAATTTTGATGAGAAATTATCACCATTCCTCCCACTATTTATACCATTTCCCATCAATAAGAAGTATCACAGAGGTGGGAACTTGAGTAGCCAAACAGCCTAATCAAACGCAAGCAATTTTTTTCTCTGAAGAACAAAAGAAAACCAAAAAGGCTAGAGCAATTCCTCACCTCCAGCCCACGACTCGAAGCTGCCGTCACCTTTATTGCCGCCCAGATCAAGTCGATATAGATATTGAAGCGATTAGAGATCAAGTCATATATTTCTCCAACAAAGAAACCTCTTCAACAGAAAGCATGTTGTAATCATTCGACATGTTAATAACTTCACCAATCACCCTAATCAAAGACTTGAAATTGTTGACACAACATAGTGACTTGTTAAGCACCCAAACAACTTATCGAAAACATGGTTTAAAATCATGGACAAACAATGTGGTGATGACAAGCCACTAGACGAGACCCTGTACCAAACAACTCTTCCAACAAATAATCCTAATATCGAAAACCTTGGTAACCCTTCAATCACAACATGCATCAGTATATATTCTTATAGATACTGAAACACATTACGTCCATTGTCATTATTTACACATTACAGATGCTTATTAAAAATGTAATCAAGAAATTGCTTCATTTACAAATGTTTGGCAGAAATGGAATCCCCAACTTCGCAAAGTGAAGTGCTTCCGCTTCACAGTTGGACCCCTCTTACTTTGCTTTACATTGCCACATGTATGTCTGTATGTATGTATATATAAACACAAGTTAATATCTCAGGGTAGAATAAAAGAATAGCTGCTACACACCTGAGAAAGATCTAAGCATTCCATAAGCCTCTCTAACCACTGACCTGTTGAACACAACCCAGAATTAGGAACCAATCTAAATCAGAACATTCACATTATAGAAAGGCACTATAATTTGAGACAATTGATGTTCAATCACCAAAATACACATTAATAATCCACATGAACTGGTAATAATTATATTAAAGATTATCATAAAGATGGCAATATTAGTTTTGTGATTTTCGTGTAACCCAGAAAAAAAGATGAGGGCAGAAATCTATTTCTTAAACCGAACTAAATTAAGAGCAAGGTTCCTTTGGTGCAGAGAGAACCATTTAATTACTGTTAACACGTGTGTTTCCAACATTTAGAGCAGAAACAAAGCTTATATTGGCTTTGAGTTCATACTTTTCAGGGTTTGACAAAACCAAAATTATTGACTCTCTCAAGTCAGAGGCTGAAGGGAAATAACCCCTCTAGTTATTTTAAGGAAAACTAATTGGTGCCACATCATATATAATAGACCACATTATGCATAATAGATATGCTGAAACAAGTCGAGTACACCAGAACCAACCATCAATGTTCCAAAAAAAAAAAAAAAGTCTGTTATAAAACATTAAACACAGAGAACAAAATACTAAGCAAAAAAGGGGCCACAACAAAGAAAATAAGAGACAACTCGACCAAGTTAAGAAGTGTTTCTGTGAGGTTCATCAGGGTGCCAAGTACAACTAAACAGATAGATGTATGGACCACAAATCACAGAAGAAGCAAGCAACGGATCACATTAATTAAGGAAACTCGGGAAGAATGCAACTAAAATCTGAATCTCAAAGTTTGGAAGATCAAGAAAAAAATAGCATAAGAAGGAACCTCCTGCTGGTGACAGTCAAAAGTTGTAAAAACTTACCAATGGTGCAAGAGCACAAAAAAGCCTTGATTTTTTTTCCAAAACCAAAAAGAAAAAAGACATCACGGTTTGGCCAGCAAACACTAGACACCAAGAGAGTAACTATGAGAGATGACTGCACCTGGGTATCTCCTCAACCACACTAAGGGAAATAAAGTAAGTCACAGAGCATTGCTAATACAACTCATGGAGGTTAAGATGGATCCAAAGTAAGGCTATAAAATCTCTACAATGACTCACCTACCCCTGAACTAGGGAATCAACATTACACTAGTTAGGAAGGACTTGCCAGCGAAGAACCACCTAAGAATTCGCAAGAAAAGCAGTTAATCTAAAGACTGGAAAAAGAATCATAGCCGTCGCATCACATGCAAGTTAAATATAGCCCATGAACTTTTGACTTGATAGTACATAGATGGAGTAAAAACAAAAAACATTTTAAAAAATCAGTTCGAATGTGAACTGCAATTTGAACATCAAATGGATACAGTCATGCTCTTTGTTTTCCATAAATTAGTGTACCAACCTGCTACAGGCAAAGCTACAAATGATTTTAAATCAGAAAAATGTTAAGACAAAGACACAATGTTTACCTTAGTCAATGTCATTATCATTAATCCTCGAAGTGGGTTTCGGTCTTCCAGGTTCTCTTGTTATCTACAGACTCGGAACTGGGCCTCCATCTTCAGGCCCTCACTATAATTTACAAAGTCAAGTTGACTTTTCATGTTGAGCTATCCATATGGTTATTTACAAAGCCCTCCTTAAATTCTTCCGAGGTTTGATTCCGACCATTCTTGTCAATGGCATTGGGAAGCTCAGTCACTGCAGAATTTTCAGACATACAGTCCAGCAAACAACAGCTGCTTCTGCATGAGAGCATTCCTCCTTCTGCGGTCCAGAGTTTTTGGCACAGCAGTGGGCTATTTCTGTTCATATCAAAAAGAATTTACCCTAAATAAAGGACAGAAAAGGGGAAAAAAATGCTCAAGAAGCAGGATAGAAGTTGTGTAACTAGTAATATACATATACTGGTGCCGATCAACATTAACAAAGACAAGGAAAGAATATTAAGGGTTTCAAGATGTAAACACTAAACATTCCACAGAAAAATAGAACAAAGAACAACACAACCTTTATGATCGAAAGCAATTTTGCAAAAACCAGCAAAAAGGAACTCGATACTATACACAAACACATATATAGAAAAAGAAAAGCAAACAATTGGAGCATTGGTAATGAGAGCCTCATAACTGAAAATTAGTAACTTCAGATGTGTAACCTGATGGTCTCATCAAATGCCCCCAAAAAGATAATTTAGTATCATTTCCGTTAACACTATGAATGGATAAAAGGAGAACCATTCAGGTTAGACAATAAATCATTGAGAGTGAAAATTGAAACATTGCATAAGGGTGGAACTACAGTGTTCCATAAAAGTGTGCTCAGAAGCAACGTTGGGGTTCTCATAAATTAGAATATGGATTTCTATATTAGTTTATAATTAATTAATACATTAACCTACTATATGTAACATAAGAAGCAAAGGACAATATAAATATAAAAATTAGCAATGAAGTGGCTAGTTCCTATCACAATTCAGTCCATCTCATACTGGGAAACTATGGACAGAAAAAGAGGGGAAAAAAAGGGCGGAAGCACCACTAAGTACCTCTCTTATTTCATCAAATAAAGATGCTTAGTAAACCTGAGCACTCCCATAATGTTACCTAACATCACTGTCATCACTCCCTACATCAGCGGTGTTAGTAGGTCCAGGATCCCTGAAGTATCTACCAGCAAAACAAAACACATGTACTCAAATGAAGTTGCTTAGTAAACCTGAGTATTTTCATAATGTTTCCCAATATCATCATCTCTCCCTACCTCATTGGCGTTGGTAGTCCAAGATTCCCGAAAGTATCTACCAGCAAAACTAAAACATACGTACTCAAATGAAATTGGGCTTTTGGGTTCGTTCATGCTTAACTACAAATAACATATAGGGACTTCTCCTTCAAGAAGCAAAATAGAAATGATATGACTTCCACTTCCTCAATAATATCCTGGTGGTTGCAAATGTTATCCATCTCCATCCACAAAACCCACCCACCACTCCGGACATCATATTCCACAACTCCCCAAGATAACAAAGTTTCTATAATCATATTGTTACTGGAGAAGTCCTAATGTTTTGATACATGTAGCAGAAAGATGGCAAACCAAAACCTGTCACTTGAAAAGAATAAGGAGCCTTTGGTCTACTCTTCATCTACCGGTAAAGTCCAAAATTTCACATAAGAAGAAAACAAAGGCCATGACCGAGACTGTCCACAAGAGTTCTTTTGCCCACAATAACGACACCACTACTTTCAAACACTGAACCACTAACCTTCAAGCGCTCAACACTCCACAAGCATTCTTTTTCTTTTTGAAGTATTATAGGGGTCAAACTAAGGTTTCGCTGTCTTGGTACTGGATCCCATATCGGTACCATGCTGGTACAGTATCAATATGCCCAGTATAGGGGTCAGTTCGAAGTACCGAGACTCGTTTTGCCTATACAGAGTCTCAATTTAGTACTAGCAATGTACAGGATGCCCCACTACAGGGCAGTACGCACCAGTGCGGCTATCATGATTGGCAAACGCATTATCAATCAATGGTTAAGTGTTTCTTAAAAGAAAAATCATATTTAAGGCATATAATGAAATAATGATAGCACTACATTAACTAGTCTAACATGTAACAAGGTAATTTAAAAAAAAATATGCATGTATCAAATCAACATCAAGGTATTTCTTAGTTTCAATCTCCATAGAGATAAGCAGCATGAATATTTATATATGTCTTGGATTATAGGTTGGCTAATTTCCCTATTTAATAGAGAAGAAATTGCTCATACTCACATGCCATGAGAAAACTAGCAAAACGGAAGGAACTTAAAGAATAGCTAAAAATGAGGTATTTGATTGACAATTGAAAACACATGCAAAAAAAGCTCAATATTCACATGAACATAAATATGAGTTTCATAAGAATACTAAATATTGCTACTTGTTAAAGGTTATTGCATGACTGCATTTTAACTAATATGTGTTCCTCAAGTTAACTGTAAATAAGTCAGGTCTCATACATGGAAGCATACTCTACACAGAATGCAAGCTAGTTTGAGATTTTCCTAATGTGTCAAGAGTTAGTATTCAACAAAGCACAAGCTCTTACAAATCTACTTGAAAAATATCATAAGCCAAATTACTCCCCTGCAGTGAGGGGATGAAAGTGTTGTGAGGCACTTATATCAGCATTATGTTTAAATTTTGGCTTTGACTTATATTTTGTGCCTCACGGAATGTACTAACATTAAGTCATGCATTCTTTTAATTTCCCTCCAAACTCCTTCCCAAGTCTCAGCAAACTTGGAGAGTTTGCTTTCTTAATTGTGGAAGCTTCACCCACAAACTAATGGTAGGTTCCTGATGTGACAACCTATTTCTGGTACTGCAGCAAACCTCTCTTCAACAGTCCTCTTCGGCTAGAAAATGCACCAATTTATAGAGTTCAAAAAGGACACAAAATTTCAGCAAGTATAAATTACAAGAACATAAACATATAACAAAATTTGGTTTTTCCAGTTGCATATAAACATCCTACTATGCAGTTGACACATATCCGAGCTCAGTCCTTCAAACAGAATGTGTTATAGCCATTTTTTCAATGTTTAAATTCAAATAAGGGTCTTTCAACAAACAGTTTTTTTCCAGCTCCTATGGTGCAAAAAACATAAATAATTGTAAATGGGACAGAAAACAACACAGATAAAATATAAGAGGGCATCAAACATAATTCATGACAAGTAAGAACAAGGATACTCTATAGGGCCAGAGTGTACCTTGATTGCCGGCATCTGCATGTTTGGATATAGTCAAAAACTGGTATAAGATCGTTTGACCTAGATTCAATTGTGGCGGGTTGGGATCCTTTCTATCTCAATTTCCCCAGACAACATATTACTATTGTCTGCTTTAATATTTTGATCCATCATCACTTGAAAGCATATCTGGAAAATAAAACTGAACTAATGAAACAAAGGAAAAGGAGATTCTTATCTAAAGATCAAAATCCATCAAAAGAACAAAGCATGCTGCAATAAAAAAGATATGCAAGTACCTCAGACTTCGCCCATAATGGAACATGGTCTGCATGCATCTGCAACTCAGCCTCAGATATATACAAGTGATGATTTTCTACCGCACTGAGTTTTACTTCATATCTGTAGCACTTTCAGCAGGATAGATACTAGTTACCTTCTTTGTGCCTTTCTGGAGAAGTTTAGTGCTTTCTCCATTTCCATGATCACCATATATATCAACATTGTCACTTCGATCTCTCCTGCCCCGCTTGTGACAAACATCCCACTTCTGAAGTGCCTCAACAACTAACTTTGCATCAGTTTCTGGTGATGATCCATGAGAAACAGTGCTTAACCCTGACAGATCAATGCCAGAATCCCCTCCACTGGACTGACGCAGCATATACTGTATAATAGAGCCAGAAGGAGAGAAAACAAGCAAGTTAATATTTTGTCCTTAATGAGCTGTTATCAGAATAAAGACCAGAACCCTTGCAGTTATGGAAAGCTGAAGCAATAGCCCCAGAAAGGGACTGACTCTGCCTGTGGCAGCTGCAGCAGCACCAGTGACAGCACCTTTCCATCCATTGCTCCCGTTCCTTATTCTGCTTGCAACTGATAATGTGACAGGGGGGCGAGATGCAAAAGGCCTCTGCTGATTATGCTTTATTGAAGATGAGCTATGCGGCCAATGAACTGCTACTTAGTTGCTAAATCAGTTCCACAACTGATACTTGTAAAATTACTCTCACTGAACTGAAGGTTTGTAGTCCCTTCCAAAGGAGATATTGCAAATAAATGACTAGTTCCTCTTGAGGAACTGATCATTATCCATTGGCTGTCATCACTGAAACTTATGTCCTGTATAACCTGACGTACGCAACAAATAGAAATTCTAATTAGAAGTCAGCAGGCATATTTCAAGGAGAATACAAAACAAATGGTATGCATATCTACCGCATTTGTGATGCCACGTTGCAACCTGTAAAGATGAATATATGACCCATTTGCATCAGATTCAGATGAACTTCCACACAGAGAAGGCATTATGCGGAAAATATTGATGTTGTGACCATGAATAGAAGCTGTCACTAATAATGTCCCACTAGGATCAAAGCATAATGCAGAAATAGGACTTCTATGTGCTTTAAACTGAACCACAACTGATTTAGAAACAATATCTCGAACAATGACCTGCAGATGTTAGGAAAATCCAGCCATCACAATGCAGAACAATAACTATATAGACTTAAGCTGTGAGAAATTAATACAAAATCATATCTGTTAGATAGGGAATCTTCTGTTCAAGGAAATAAGGTATATATCAAGTACTACATAATTTACAATTCTTTTGCTGAACTTGGGGGAAGCAAGAAATAGAACAGAATGTCGAGAATCAAAGAGAAAACAGAAGATTCAGAAACTTCAGCCTAAAATTGCATACCGTTCCAGCATATCCTGTGTCTGACAAATGCCCATTAATGGTACCATTAATTTTTGGGCCAGAGCTCCGTGTCTAACTGAACCATTGCTATCAGGCAGAAGTTCCAAGCAGTACTTGGACAGCTTCTTATATCCCATATCTCCAAGTGTCACTATGCCAGCAGCAAGTTGCTTACTTGATTCTTTTGCATAGTGTGCACCAGACTTCCATTTGAAGGAGATGTTGACACACCTGTAATAGGACTGAGGTGTTGCGGGCTGACACGGCCAGTATTTGAAACTGCGACTGGACTTCCACTATAGGCCAACCACCTAGGACCCACAGCAAGAGGTCCATAGCCTATACCTCCACAGCCAGGAATTCCAGAAACTATAGGGCAAGTAAGAATAGTATATTCTCTCTCCAGGGTTGCAGCATCAAAACAATGTATCTGAAGCACAATTTCCTTTCTTAATGCTATATTTTTGCAAATGTTACTTTGTCAAAAAAGAAAAATCATTCAAACTGTAATGTGTACCTGGGAGGCTTGTGAAACGGCAACAACTCGAGGACTGCATCTTACTGAGTAGATAGCAGTCCTGAACTTCAAGACATGCACATAATTATGCATCCTTAATGAATAAAAGTGGACAAATGTTGGTAATGGATTGTCATTTCCCAGCTCCTGGCAACCACCAGCACTCCCATTGCAAGAAGAAGCAAATCCATCAGCATTGTTTCCATTTCCAGAAAATGGTCCATTTCCAGCAACAACCAGTAAGGGACGGACATCTGCAAATTTATCTTCAGATCCCTTTGTTGAAATTGGCTTCTTTTGCATTTGCAAAACTGAAACAGGACCATCATGTCTGGATGCTAGCTGTCTTACATCATCTGCCTGCTCAACATCCCAAACCTGAAAACCAGACTTATAAGCCAGCAACAGAACCTGCTGCAGGACGTCACCCTCACATTCTAATTGGTCAAATCCAGCCCAGTGCACCTTTTCACCAATGTCAAAAATTGTTAATGAAAATGTAGATGAAATAGTGTTGTACCTTTCAAATGTAAGGGACTAATTCAAAATACACATAAACAAAATTTGAAGAAAATGTTTCTGATAGTTTAGTAAACTTAAATTACAAAGCTAGGAAAGTACACATAAATAAGATTTTTCCTGCATAAAAAAAACAGAAAATCATCACAAAATGATGTCTTTAAAAGCTAAGAGAATAAACTTCATTGATTGTTTAAAAAATACCAAAAATTATTAGGGTCTAGCATTGAACATTAATTCTACAAGTGAGATATTTGTCATTTCTTCCCTCAAACTGCTCAGCGCCAAGATTTAGTTACGACAAATATTAAAATGGAACTACTATTGCCAGGTTCATTCATCTCTCCAGCCATTAGCTAATTCAACGGAGTTTTCAGTAATATTAGTGCATAGTTTACAAAAGCTTGCCATACCGATCGGTACACACCGTTGTACTATACTGGTACCAAATCAGTATGCAGTATGAGAGGTGCACCGAGGCGTACCGACACTCGGTACGCCTACCCAGTTCCCATACCAGACGAACCAATACTCTAATAGGAAAGTAACCAATAGATATATATGGTACCTAGATTTTTGTATCGATAGTAACCAATATCCGCAATCTCTGTACTGTGCATCATATCGGTATCTTATCGGTTCCGTGTATCGTACCGATACCTTATCGATTTCGTGTACCATACCCAGGGCCGGCCCGAGACCTAGGCGACCGAGGCGGTCGCCTAAGGCCTCGGGCCAATGGAAGGCCTCCGGGAGCAGAAGCTGGCTACGAGTCTTCCCCCTTGATGGAAGGGAGGTGGAGGGTTTCCTGGCCTGCAGAGGGGCAATTGGGGAAGTTGGGGACAGTAGTTTTGTTTTGGGTGGAGAGAGAGAGAGAGAGGAGGGATTTGGTTGGCTTGATACATGCCTGAAGCCACTCTTATCTTTCATCCCTTCTCTTTTTTGGTTTTGGTCTTGGTTTTCCTTCCCTCACAAGTCATTTCTCCTGATCCAGCTGGGCCATCAGGAAGAAAGATAGGGGGATTGGAGATGGACTTCTTGGAGGGTGGAGATTCTTTTAATTTTCTCCTCTCGGTTTCTTCTCCCCTCTTGGGTGGTAGAGAGAGAAAAAGAGGGAGGGGGTTGAATGGCTGCTGTGCCGTGATGTTGCAGTTGCAGCTTCGGTGCTCACTTGAAGGGGGAGATGGTCTTTAGCAAAAGAAAAGGAGGGTAGAGAAAGAGAAGGAGGGAGGGGGGTTGAATGGCTGCTGTGCCGTGATGTTGCAGTGGCTGCTTGGGTACTCACTTGAAGGGGAGATGGTGGGATGAGACTTTTATTAATTAGATGGAGTGAATTTCCCATAATGACCCTACTTTCTCTTATAGAGAGGTCCCTTTCTGGACAAATTCTTTGACCATGAAGCGCCATGGGATGACCTTTTCCTATTCTGCTCTTGAATCACATGGTAAACAATATTGCCAAGAACAGTTTCATGGGCCCTTTTTTTTTAAGTATTTTTTTTTAATATTTTCATTCAAGAATTATATTAAACTGAAGAGGCTTTTTGTCTACCTTTATTAGATTCATGTATCTTTGTTGAAATAGTGTACCTGACAGCAATCTATTTCTATAACATTTTTTTAAGTATTTTATATTTATTAAAAAAAATATTATTTAAAAAAAAGAGGCCCCATTTACTTAATTCGCCTTAGGCCCCCAGATGTATTGGGCCGCCCCTGACCATACCGGTACCTTAACGGTTCCATGTACCGTATTGGTACCTTATCGTTCGGTATAGTACGGTCTATATGATATGCATCCCGTACTGAAACAACTTTTTAACTATTTTTTTCATTTTTTTTATCTTGGTACGTCTCAGTTTGGGTTGGTACACACCTCGGTATGCCTCTAAACAGAGTGGTACACTTCGATACAGGACAGTATAAGATCTGTATTGATTCAAACTTAAGTTTCATACCGATTTCCATCTGGTATGGTGCGGTATGCCTCATACTAGGTGGTATAGGGTGGTACAGTAGACTATACTGGTAACTGATGTTTTCAACACCCGATGCACATACTATAGTATACTCATGTTTGTGCAAGCAAAGATCAGATGCTTTGGTAGCTCATAGTTACATATAATGTTTCAAATACACAAAGCAAAACCTTATTACATTTTATTAAGTATACATGGGTAACTATGTCAATGAGATGGACTAATTTATAAATTCTAAGATCATGAGGGACTGATATAATAAAAAGAATGCTTATAAAATCCATGAAACAGAAATCAAGCTTAAGTAAAACACAAGCAGTGTTGCATGGACATGGATTCAAGAATTGGACTTGGACAAGTGTCCAAGTGTCTGACTTGGCAAGAGGGAAAAAGGAAGATACCGGAATATATAGAAAAAACTAAATTTAATTGCATTTTATATTTATTTTTCAATATCATATAAAAAATATTAGAATATATATTATTTGTTAAGTTCTTTCACTATATGTGTTTTTCAAACCTTCTACTTTGTTAAGAGATACAAGAAAAAAGGATATTTTGCAAATTTAGCGCTCTCTCTCTCTCTCTCTCTCTCTCTCTCTCTCTCTCTCTCTATATATATATATATATATCTATATCCTAGACCAATCCTTGAAAAAGAAAAATCACTTTCAACATTATTATGATGGATTGAACTGATTATTGGAAGAATCAAATTATCCATCTATATGTAAAATCTGGAAAAAGAAGCTTAGTATCCAAGCTCTAACGCATATCCAACTTGGAAATGTATCTGACATGTATTCTTGGTAATTATTTTAAAAAATTTTATTGTACAGTTAACAAGAATTTTTTTCAGATTGCTACATTGCAATTTAGTCTTGTAAAGTTTCTTAATATTTATCTTTGAGTCACTTGTTAATACTAAAGTAAATCTTAAGTTTACATGCTACAAATAACTCTAGGACAAAACATAAGGAAGTTTCAAGAAGAAAATAAAAAATGAACATAAGAAAATTGGAGAAATTTCACTTCATGCTTTTGCCAGGTGGCTCACAACAAAATCATGAATATGAGCTTTTGTTACAAATGATTGCTTTCGAGTATACCCACACTATTAAATCAACAGGACAACAAAGTAAAAGATTACGACTTTAATAACATAATGTCCACATATTTTCTCAATGAGTTTCAAACAATCCGCACAATTAATTTTGGAGGTTTCATCACTAAAAGCCCTGTTCACGTTTTGCAATCGAACATTTTGCAGTTCATGATCCTGGAAAGTTAAATAGTTTATTCACTGTGTTCTTATATAAATTGTATATGTATTTCTGTACGTGCTTCTCTAGTTTCTGGAAATCAACTAATCTTTACAAAAATCAAGTGTCATGACAATTGCACCCAATGACAAGCACAAGAATTGACAAACAGCATAAAACAAGGATAACCAAAAAAAAAGAAGAATAAATTCTAAGTTGCGAAACAGACACAACAAAACCTGTGATATCCTTAAAATTCTCACAAGATATGATGTCTGGCCAAATGTTTATTATTTTCCATGAAAAAGTTATAGATATTTATCCACTCACCAAAATTTAATCCAACTACTACGAATAAAAATCTGACTCATGCATGCAGTCATCCATTGCTCGTATTATACCAACTCAGCCCATTAACAAGGCAGTCTTAATCATTCTAGTAATAATTTCTCCGTCAAGATTTACGTATAAAACAAAGTATGCCATCAAGGTGATTCCCTTCTGCAAACTCATTTAATATGCAATAAAGCCACACGTAGAGAAAAAGGAAATTCTTTAAATTTCAGATAAATAGAGTCAATCAAAAAGGGAAACCTTAAATTTTTAAAGAGACGGAACCGCCTCGAGTACCTGATCAAGTCCGGCATCATCACGGTCCGCAATGGAGGATGCAACAGACGCCCCTGCCGATCGGACGGTCGATGCGACCGTCGAGGCTCCGGAGGAGACAACCCTTATGTAGTTTGACAGCGAGCGGAGAGAGAAGAAGCCGCTGTTGCCCCGTCCGTTCCTCGGCACAGCACCTCCCTGAGGCCTCTGTACATCGTTCCTCATCCCCCACCCCCGAACCCCTCCGGGAAGCCGAGAGAAAGAAGCCGAGAACTAAACAGAATCCTAGCTTCAACAATCCGGTGACCTCCGATCATAACCCAGGCTGTTGCTTTCGACCTTATCAAAGAAGAAACAGCCCAAATCCTTCCTCTAGGTGATCAAGTTCTCCATCAGAAGCTCACCCTTCAAAATCTCTTCCCAAACCCCTAGAAACAACGCACGATCAAAACAAAACAAAATCTTTCAATCGAAAACGGATTCCAACACCAAAAAGAATCCAAAAGATAAAAATCGAAGCTTTCTGGATGGATTTCTCAAAAAACAAATCGAATCGAAAAGCCAAACAAAGGAAGAACAAAGATCAATTATCGCGCTTCCGGTAGCATAAAAAGAAGCGATTGGAAAGGCGAGGTTATTTAATTCGATGAGAGGAGAAGAGAGGAGAGAGAAAGGAAGAAGGGATCGCTTGTGATCAGATAATGAAACAACGACTCGCCGTTTGCGTCTTTCTCACTTTGTTTTCCGTTATTTTCCTCACCTCCCTATTCCCTAATCTTCGCGGTTTCATCTCCCCTGCTGGATTAGAGTGAAAAAGAGTAAAAAAAAGCAAAATAAAATATAAAATAAAAAGTAAAAAGAGGATTAAATGGGTTTGGTATCTCCCTTTTCCCCACGTTAAGGGGGTTTTTTTACGGACGCTAGTAAAACAACGGTGAGTGGGTTCGAGGGGAGAGAGACGGAGTTAAGGCTGCAAATGGGTCGGGTCGACCCGGGACCCGACCCGACCCGACCCGCTTTAGACCCGACCCGACCCGAATTTTAGGACCCGCGGGGCCGGGTCGGGTCCTAAATTTAGACCCGATCTATTTTTCGGGTCGGGTCGGATCCACCCAATCTTGATCCGGGACCGGACCCGACCCGACCCGAAAAATAGATCGGGTCTAAATTTGCAAAGCCAATCTTGGTTCTAGCATTGCACAGTTCATCATTGTCCTCTCCTAAAAGTTTTTGCTCAAGACAGTCTTCACGAAAATATAAAGATCCTTTGCTTCCTTCTGGAGCTGATTTTCCCTGGCATTCATACAACAAAGAAAAGCTGCTTTGGCTCTCTACTCGATCAACTTGATTGTGCATTTTACTCTCCAGAAACACTCTCCTCTGCTGAGTATTTAGACAAGTTTTTCAGATGCAACAGAAATAGGCATGGAATTTTCTCCTCGAAGCTGTCAATGGAATTTGCACTATCCACATAATTCGGACATGGACAGCGTAAACCCATATGCAAATAATCAGAGCCAGCAGCAAAAGGAATTATGCCAAAGAATGAAAAGGAAACATATGATAGGAACTAGAAAAGATGTCCATGAAGATGTATAAGAGGCACAAGGTATTAACATATAACGTTGCACACTCAAAATGAGGTTAAAACTTGCAGAAAACAATTGTTTAACTTTGCTTGCTCTGGGGTTAAAACTTGTTTATCTCATGGACCCGACCGGATCCAAACCCGGACCCGATCGGATCCGGATCCGACCCGACCCGAATGACCCGACGGGGTTGGCATCGACCCGACCCGACCCGACCCGAATTTCAACCGGGTCGGGTCTGGGTCCAAAATTAGGACCCGAACAAAAAACCGGGTCGGGTCGGGGTCACTCAGGACCCGACCCGACCCCGACCCATTTGCAGCCCTAGACGGAGTTGAAAGGCATGTGCTTACGTTATCCGCTTGAAGCTTTTTGGTAAAACGAGCCGTCAAGGGGAGCTTAACGTTGGAAGAAACGCACGGTTGACTCCGTTTCTTTAGTTTAATTAGATATGGAGCGGCGTGGGCGAAACCGTGTTATGGACGATTCTTTATTACTTCCCATGCGGATGAGTAAGATAGTCGTCAAAGTTTTCTTGGTGGTTACGTTAAAAATAATCCGAGGTTGGATGATGGTTTGATGGACGTTCGCATAGTAATTTTATTGGAGCTAGGAACGAACTATTGACTCAAGAGAAACGGATCCGAGGCGCAGCCGTGTTGCTTCTCGGCATTAGACGAACGCTTAGGGGATCGCGCCACCGCCGGTACACGAAACTAAGAAACTTTGGTTATCGAGGTCCGGTTAATATAAATAAGGGATTAAGAATAGGATAATGGGTTGCTATCGATAAGCGAATCTTTTCCGGTATATCCTATGGTATCCAACCTGTGGAGTCTCGAATGATCTGGTCCGTACGTTTAACAGTTAACGATGATGAAAGCGTGATGCAGGTACCGAGAGAGGATTTGTTGCGGTGTTTCGCAGGGCTGGATAAAGGTTAGTAGGTGAGAGGATCTGTCCATAACGAGGGATGGACAAAGTCTAGCTTGGAAGTTTCTACGCGGACTTTTTATCTTTATACGCGGTGCGCGGTGAGCACGGATATATGGACGGGTGGAGATGCATACGTGGACGGGTCTTGAAACCAACTTTTGCGGGTCACAAATGGACTGCGTGATATCATCCTCTATCCCGTTTCCTCGTCTCTTTGAGCAATCTACTCTTCCTTGGAGCTGGATATGCAGGGAAGTGCTCGAAGACAAACATGTATGGTTGCTGATAATGTTAAATTTTTCATCCATGACAACTCAGGATCAAAGTTGCCTTTATGAGAAGTTAAGTGCCGGGCTATCTATGGCTTTATACTTGAATCATTTCTTATAACACGAAAAACAGCAAATTGGATGGTAGCGAAATTGAAGGTCAATGGAATAAATTCACATGTTTTGAAATGGAATGGCCTTGGTCCGGCATTCATATTGCAAACTAAGTTATCCTTTAAATTGTACTAGACTTATGGCATGCACGGATGATTTATGTTCTTGCATACCTCAAGGCGCAATATCCAATCAGTGCTACATTCAACAATCAAATCATCCAGTAGTTGAATCTAACATAATCCATTCTTATTAAGAATATAGACGACTCCACCTGCATGCAGTAGTAATACTTTAATATATGATCTAGAAGGATCGCGAGACTCAATGGACCACTTTGGCCACTATAAGTAAGGCTGGACAAGTTCAGGAGCGAGATCCGCTACATCGAGAAGCCGAGTCGTAGGCCAAACTTCAAAAGGTCATAATTTAGTCATATTATGTCCGATTAAGATGATCTATTTTTTTTTGAAATTGGATATTTTTTCGATATCTACAACTTCGAGCCAACCTCCTAGTTAGGCCAAAATTCTATCATTTAGGCCCCAAAATAGGTCAGTCAAATCGAGAGTTTTTTTTTCGGGTGAGACTTTGACCAAGCATAGCTCTCTATTTAATAAGAATTCGGCGGATCAATAGAAGATAGAGTTGATATAAAAATCGAGATCTACCTCCTCGAGATTTTTCATTTTCTTTACTAGAGATGTTTATTTAAGAAAAAAGAGTTCTATTACGATTAGAAAATGGAATCTGGCCTAAATTGTGTTAGGGTGGACCTCACATTATAAATAGAGGGTATGTACCTTATTTTTTTAATCATCAGTAAAAGAAAAGGAGACTTAAAGCCCTACTTTCAATATTCGTCCATCTCTTTTTAGGTTTTTTTTGAGAGATTCGAGTTAAGTGGGTTGAAAAAAATCTTCCTTCTTCCGGATCGGATCAAGTTGGTATTAGAGTTCCAATCTTCTATATTTATGAAAGTCTTTGTTCATGGTCCAGACACGTGAACAATACAAGCAATCAGGACAAGGGCTATCTGTGCTTCAAGTACATCAAAAGACAAAGACGAGTATGGTTGCTAATTGATCTAATGTCCTCTTCAACATCTGACCCGTTGTTGCCCTCAATTAGGAGCTACGCTCTTGGTAGATTGTCTGCCTTTCTACATTCAATCTTCATACATCCCATCCCTCCACAATCATAGTAACAAAGATTTGATCCACTAGTTTAACGCTTGTTGATCGCCCAGAGCAGGTGGATCATCCTATCACCACAAGGTTGAGATTTATTCCAACATCAGCTATGCATGCCTCTTGTAGTCCATTACCTTGAAAGTTTTAATTGGATCTTAGTGTAGGGGCATGCCATTGCTTTGCTACTTATTTGTGGTGATAGCACAATAGTACGCGCTCTTGAACAATCCACAAGGAGTGCAAGCTGTGGGTATCCTAGATCATCCATTACCTGCTGCTCCTTGATCTGCATCAACTGGTTCCGACTGATGACTTGATACAACTCCTTGGTGTAAGCATCTACAGATTTGCTGCCTTGCTGAAAATTATGGGGGCATTGGTACAAACACTAGATGTACTTGAAGGGCATAAATTATGCACTCAACTTTTTGTGTCCTTATCTGACATTGGGTTTGCCCTTCGGCTTGCAATTCCTTAACCACTCCCACTAAGCAAAAGCTTAGCCCATTAAATTTAAGGCGACCATCTTCACTTTTTTCTCTTTCAACACATCAGTTTATTCAAAGATGCACTTTGCATTGTTCAATCAATCAAGAAATTCCTCGGACTATAGTCCTCCTGCATATTCAGACAGATCCATCTTGATGGCAGTATCCCATCATCGATCTGATTGGTTTTCCAGATCAGGCTGATTAACTTAATCACCCTACTCTCACGATGCACTTGATATGGAGCCCCATCACGAGACAACTTGTTGAAGTTGGACAATTTTGCGACACAATCATCTTCATTATGATTAACTTTCCCCCGTTGACCTGCAGTAAATGCATGGTCAAGCTTTTAGACCAGCAGTAAACCAGCAAGTCTTCTTGATTCTTCCATCTTGATATTTTAGATGTCACATTATCATCACAAATACTATAGACTTGCTGATTTTCTCCACTATTTTCTGTTCATAGGCTTTAAGACACAAACAGTTTGAAATTTGACTGCATTGATGCTGAATGTTGTTCGTATTTTACAGAAACAGGATCCTATGATGATGTTATATATGCTTTGCAGGAGAAAAGGGGCTTAGGATGAATTTGTATATCCTTTAAGGAAAGAAGGGGATTAGGAGTTAGAATGGATGCTAAATTCATGAATTTTATTACATTCATTACATCATTTCTCTGGTTCTGCTTGTTTGGAACATGCCATGCATGCTAAATGCAATGATTTGTTACTGAATTAACTTTGATATGGTAATTAGTTTACACATGAATCTATTGATCCCGATATATCAGTTCTATTTACTTAAAAAAAATGCTTGACTTCTTTGTTTATGAGATAAGCAGAGAGCAATGAGCTCATATGTATAATAAACCTCCACAAAAAAACATCTACATTTCATGCATGGGAGTGCAAAGGTTAGTAGAATTTGGAATTTGTCTTTGAACTCAATGATCTGTCTCTTATCTAAATTTCCTAAGTTGATTTTATCAATAATTAACATTCTTCCCAAACATGCTGTGCTGCTAACACTAAACCTCTTGTTGACTTTCATGCGTAATGCTCATAAGTCATAACACATTTCCTATAAGATGTGAAAAGTATGCTTTCAACCACGACAACAATAAGTAATACTGAAAAAGAATAACGATGATGCTGATGACAACAAGGACATTAACAAAACAATGTCAACAATAGTTATGAATAACAAATGATGATAGTTTTAATGATCGTAAATGCATTGGTATGCCTATTACTTTAATACTGCCTTTGGATCATGATAATTTATAGGAATCCATGTCAAATTAGTACTTCCACCAAGTGTGGCATGGGACAAAAACTATTAGAATGTGACTGACTTGCCTCTCTGGCCAATTCTGATGCTTGCTGGTAATGTGAATGGTCTGATTTTACTCTGAAGAACCCAGATAAACTACTCCCCTCCCAAGCTTGTGTACAAGTTCATAGCACCTTTGTATCTCCTTCCTCACCTTTAACAAAGAAAAATAACCATCATATCATTTATGATAAATTTTTCTCCCTTCATAGAAGTTCATGCACAATCAGTCTTACTCAACCTTGTCTTCACTTGATATGGTGAACGTAAATATAAAAGTAACTCATCTCAAGAGAAAAACCATCTACTGAAATAAACTAGATAACAATACAAATAAATCAACAATAAACGAATGCACTGGAAATACATGCACATTTTATGCTTTTACGAACTACTTCTGCATGAGAAAGCAACTTTTGCTTGCAACTATCTACTTCTGTCCTAATATAAAGGCACTCTTATAAAGGATTTAATGTTGGACAAGAACCAAATGCAAACTTGGTTCCGTGCAGCTGACCACAAGCCAGCAGGATGAAGCTTATTGTTTTGTTGTCTGCTCCCATTCAAGTAAAGGAAAAAGAAAAGAGGCAGCATGAGCAGATATGTAAAAAACTTTGCAAGCACAAAGCAGGGAAAAAATGGTGGTTAATTAGTACCTAAAGGAAACTCCATCTATGAATGAGATTCCATTGTGAAGATAGTAAAAGTTCAGTCATATGTTTTCCAACCATCCATGTACCGATAAACATTTTGATAAAGCTTACATCCACTTACCTATCTGTCACATGAAATCGACAGTTGCGGTAAGCAGTTCCTTTCCTTACGCGAGGATGGTAGGTGGTGCTTTGGAGATGAGAGGAAGGCTTTCGGTTGTAGAGATAGAGACTGTCGAGTTTGGTTTTTTGGCAGGTTGCTTAGGCTTAGATAAATTTCCTCTTCTTTCTTAGATTCGGAATTCTTTCGCTTTTTTTGGCCATTTCATACCTAAAAGCATCCTTTTCTTAAAAGTCCATATATCCGCTTACATCTCAGAGATACTGCTGGTATCAGTTAAATAATTTCTATCAAAAAATTGAATAATTTATTTTCTGATGGTCCATCCACTTACCTATCTGTCACATATTTTGGCCATTTCATACCTAAGAGCATCGTTTTCTTAAAAGTCCATCTGCTTACATCTCAGAGATACTGCTGGTATCAGTTAAATAATTTCTATCAAAACTTTAATTAGTTATTTTCTAATGGTCAAGCACTAGAAATAACTTAATAATTGGTGACTGGCCCATCTATATTTTATATTGCAGCTCATTGTGAACAGCAAAAAACCAGCTTAAGATACGGAGCGGATAGCTTTCTTCTATGATGAAATCAGAGGTGACTTGACATGGCTAAGTGCGAGAACTAGAAAGAAAAAGACTGAAATTTATATAATCAGAAATGTAGGCCTTAAGTGAAAACATCTCATCCCTCTCTTCCTCTCTCTCTCTCTCTGTGTCCCATTCCTTCTCTCTTCTCTCTCTTATCTCTCTATTTCTCTCTCTAAAAGATCGAAACAAGTAAGAGAGATCCCAACCTTGATTCAACCTTTCTCTCTCTACTTGATTTGTAGATCCTAGACCGATTTACTTAGTCGTGACTTGGAGCCTGCTCAAGTCCATTTTGGATTGCTTAGGGCTTTTTAATTTGTACTTAGATTTTGAAATAGTGAATAACAAGTAATTTATACTTCTTAAACGGTTTTGATAGGTGCAACGGATTTGCCGAACTGAACCTAGTGATCCTTGGGCGAATAGAGGTAAATGACCCTGGCACAAATCTTATTAATTTCAAATTACTGATTAATTTTTAATACAACATTTTGAATTATATTTGACATGATTGATCGTGTATTTTTAAAAAATTTTAGGTTCAAGCATATGATTAGAAATATTCCATGTTCTTGGCCAAATAGCATTCTTATTGAATACTTCATTATAAATGATTTACGTATGAATTATGATTATAAAAATTGCATGTTACTATGAAAATGATATATATGGCATGATTATGCATTTTAACTTTTGCGATGCCATTTAACATTTTCAACTTATGTATAAAAGTATGATTTATGAAAAATATGAAATATTTTACAAGCTCTCAGATAGCTATAACTGCCTTTAGAAATAGAGACCAACTGACACCCAGGAGCTAGCATCCAATGAAAACAACTCTCTGCCAACGGGTTAATATTAGTAACAAATATGAACTATGATATTTTATCGATTACAAAGACAACCCTGTCATAAGTTATAATGACCATAGCGCGAGTATCTATGAGCACTATTTTGATTAAGAGTATAAATAAATAACAAACATTTGACAATTATAGATATTTTTAATTGCACCTTCAGCTTTACGAACTTGTATGATTTGTGCAAACATGATTGGTTTTCTATAATAGTTTGTTATGAAATATTTTATTTTACAATATAATTTTACTTTCCAAATGATGTATTGAAATATATAAAAATTTATACTTGATCCAGTAAGGTGGTGCATGGTTACTTATTGAGCCGCAAAGCTCATTTATCTCTTTATTTTTTTTCCAGATAATTAAGATTGCTAGGAGCATGGAAGATTAAATGAATGAAGGATGAAAGAATAAAGCTCAAAGCATAATTGCAAACTATCAATAAATGTAGTTATGACTATAAAGTTTGGGTTCTATAGTCTTGAATGTTGAAATGTTTGGTTTAGACGCTTTGTACCCGCTTCTCTTTATTTAGCAAATGGAATTGGACTAAATTTATTATTCTATAATTTTTTATGAAGAACTTTTTATTGTGGGCTTCGTGTTATTGTAGGCAACACCTTACGGTAGCACGGCCATGTCCTATTCTAGATTTGGGATGTGACACTGAGTGCAAATGAAGACGCACAAAGAAAAGGCAAAAATTCCTTGAGTGGGCATTTACATCAGTGGAATTCCTTCATTGCAGCTCATCTTTGTTACTTTCCACTTTTCTTATGCCTTCCTTGAACTATAGATGTGGGATGGGATTCTTCCAAGAAATTGCCTTATTTTAATGCTTGTATGCTTATTTGATCTCGCTAAAAGAGTTTTTCTTGCTTCAACAGATAACTGCCGAGGCATTGAGCCTAAGCCCCTAGCCTGCAGGTATCCCAAAACCCTGTCAAAGTTGGAAAAAACCTTTTTTCTCCTCTTTTTTTTTTCATCTTCATGAATTGTGTCATTTCATCTATGTTTATCTTCGGTTTAGCGTCATTTCATCTGACATGGAGTTGTAATCAGGCAATCTACTAGCCATTTATTTATCTAACAGTTGTTACATAATCAGATTAGCAGACATTTTCACTATTCATCCAACTAAAATAATATTTATTGACTTGAATTTCCATGTCAGTATAGAAATAATGTTTACCCTATGAATGATGATATAATTATCCACTCAGTATAGAAATAATGTTTACCCTATGTTGACTTAAACATCCATTGCTTTTCATTTACAAATCATATTAGCCACTCAAGGTTTAGTACTACTATCTTCATCATCATCAACATTATTATTAAGAAACGGATTGTAAGCCCCATCAAGGACCGAACAATAGAGATTATAAAGCTTTGAAAGAGTGGAATATCAATCTAATAGTTCTTTTTGGATTTGAGGATTGGGGGATAGGATGTAAACCTGCTTTACATTTTGGGAACACCTGGTCTACAACCTTGCTTCAACCGTTATTTCTGAGAAAATATCTTGATCTGACTAGACATAAGCAATGCCAAATTTAACACCAAAAAATATTACTAGCAAAGTTGCAGTATGCAGATATCCGATCAAATTCAGCACCAAGCACACTACCGCTTTTTTCTCAAAAAAGTAACCAATGCTATAGAAAGAATAACAATCATTATCTGCCTAATTTGTATGCAATTTTGATTACTTGAGAATTAGTACATTATTAAATTTTGATTTGTGCCCATCTTCACAAAACAAAATATTAAATTTCAATTGGCAGGTGGTTTGCATGGATATGAGGAAAATTTGTCATATAATGGCTCTTATTCTCATATCTAACGCGTTATTTGTATATAGTAGATTGACGCCAGTGCCTGATTCTAGTATTTGACCGTGGGAATCTTTGTCGCTAGCGACATATCTAAGAGATTTCTGCAGGAACAAGGGTAAAAAGCGAAAATGAGTCCAAGCAAATTCGAAGCAAGAGAAGCCAGCCAGCATGAAGTGCGGATGGAGTCGTCGTGGGAAGAACATGAAGTTGTGGAGATAGAAGAGTCGTGGGAAGAACAAATACTAGGTAACATAAACAGGTACCAGCAACGCAAACCCCCAGCTAAGCCAAGCATCTTCAGAATCCCCCAACACCTGCGATTAGGACATGAGCATGCCTACGAGCCAGAGCTGGTCTCCATTGGTCCTTACCATCATGGTAACCCCAGGCTTCAGGCTATGGAGGAAATCAAGTGGCAAATACTAGGCCATCTCTGGGAAACTTCGAAAGATGACGTCCGCCGGTCTCTGCAAATTATGCAAGACAAGGAGGCGGAAGCCCGAAGCTACTACTCTGAAGTAATCAACATGAAAAGCCGCAGATTTGCGGAGATGCTGCTGCTGGATGGCTACTTTATTATCCAACTATTCACCCCCTGTGAGAAGATGGCTGAGGAGCTCCGCGATCTGTTGGACAACAGTGTTTATCTTCAATCCTCTCTCCATCGAGATTTGCTCCTGCTCGAAAACCAGCTTCCATATTTCATCTTCAATGTTCTTCTTAGCGTCCTAGACATACAAGAGGTATCGAGCGTCGCTATTCAAAGAGTTTTTATTATAAAGTTGGACATGAAGTTGCCGGGATTAATGGTACCAAGCGAGGACTCCAAGATGGCTCATCTTCTCGACTTGCTCCACCAGAGCATTGCATCACCCAATCCACGGGTCGAATGGGTCATTGGGCTCATCATGGAGACCTCTGGTCCCCAGTCCCTGCAGCAATCAAGATCAAGATCAAGGTGTCCCCTCAGTCTACAGTTCCTGCAGAGATCAGGATCAAGACCACCGTCCCCTGTTGGTGTCCCCTCCGCGACAGAGCTTGTGGAGGCTGGAGTCAAGATCAAGGTGAGGAAAGAAGGTAACTTTCTAGACATTTCATTTGACAAAGAAAATGGGTTGCTAGAAATTCCAGCCATCCGCGTCCAGGATTCCACGAATCTCATCTTCCGAAACCTCATCGCCTTGGAACAATTCAACACGGATTTCGGCATGAAGATCACCTGCTACTCCATTTTCATGGATTCTATCATCGATACTGAAAAAGATGTGGCGTTGCTTCGCCAGGAGGGGATCATTTGCTGCCGTCATGTCAATGACAAGGACATTGCACTTCTCTTCAATGAGCTTTGCAAGGACATTATCTTTGTTGCCAGTCAGAATTACTTTGATCTATTGTGCATGGAAGTGAATGATTACTGCAACTCGAGGTGGAACAGATGGCGGGCAAGACTAATGCGTGATTATTTCAGCAATCCATGGGCAATCCTCTCGGTGATCGCAGCTGCTGTTCTCCTTGTCCTCACCATTCTTCAAACGGTTTTCTCCGTTTTAAGTTATACTCGGCAAATCCATAGCAGCGACAAGCCTCATCAATAAATAAGATTTTGAAGTGACGATCTAAGATCACCACAATCATCGATATCAAAATAAGTGAGTTCGAAAGTATATGGTTAGCCTTTTGATAGAATAAATTTTCCGAGCCAATAGAGTAGAGTGGGTGGCACCTCCATAGAGTAGGTCTAAGGTTCAAACTTAGCAGTAAGCTGTGAGTTGCCTAACTAAGAATGTCATGAATTGATCATTGGATGCCAATTTACTTTTAAATTTGGGTTGCTGTAATTAATTTGTTGCAGAAGTGTGATAATTCTTAACGAGTCAAAAATAATGGTTCAATGGTGATTCCTGTTCAAATTTCCGAACCATTTAAGATTTTATCGATTGGTTGACCAAAGTGCTTTCGTCATGGCAAACTATTGACCTGCAATTAGGGGTGGCAAAATATGATCCGACCCGCCAACCCGATCCATGTTCGACCCGCTATAAACAGGTTTTGGTTTGGCCTAAACAGGTTCGGATCGTAAACAGATTAATCCGTTTAAACTGTTTATTAATTGGGTCGGATACATATTTTAAATGTCTGACCCATTTAACCCGTTTAATATATGGAAACCTGTAGATATATATATAAAAGAAAGAAGGAGGTGAAATAATTCTACCGCATATAGAACCTGAACCATAAACCCTCCCCTTCCCCTCCCTGCATCACCCTCGGGTTTGGGACCTCATGTTGTATCTTTCGATTGATCTTTGTTCACCACGCCGACTATTTGGATTGCACAATAGCTGCTTTGAGATCCATGCAGACGGATGAATGAAGAGTTCAAATTCGATCGGCTGTTAAGAGATCAAACCCTAGCTCTGGCTCGCATATCCTTTTCTGCTCTACGATGGGGATCGAACCCTAGATCCATATCTCCGCTCCGCAATGGGGATCGATCTCTTCGACTCTTGCAATCCGGGCACCGAGGACGTCGATCTCTCCAAGATCGAGGTCGATAAGCAGTACGCCCGGCGATTGGAGCACAACAAGAAGCGAGAGACTCTCCAGAGGTATGAGGAGCTCAAGAAGCATGGCCTCGCTGGCAACTCCGACGACTCCGACGAGGACGAGTCCTCGTCAAACGATGGCAAGGACGATCCCGTCGACTCTGGTAAGAGGGACCTCCAGTTCTTCGATGCCCTCGTCAGGGTTCGGAAGAAGGACCCCAACGTCCTCCAAAAGGATGCAAAAATCTACTCCTCCAATGAAGAAGAGGAGGAGGAGAAGTCCAAAGCTGCGAAAAAGGAGAGACCTTTGTACCTGAAGGACGTCATAGCCCAGCATTTGATCGAGGAAGGACTAGAATTTGGTGGGAAGCTGCTGAAAAATAACCCCAAGGTCTATAACAAGGAGCAGGAGGAGGGTCTCAAGGCATTCCTGGAGGCGGCGGAGAAAGAGGAAGGGCAACTTTTTTTTAGATCGGGTTACCTGTTTATTAAACAGGTAAATGGGTCGGGTCGGGTTATCTGTTTGATAAATAAGTCGGGTTCAGATTTATGATTTTCTGACCCGACCTGCATCTGACCCGATTCGTTTATGTCCGACCCGATCCGATTGCCACCCCTACCTGCATTAAGCATGCATATTGACTTGGACGATTGGCACTGCAAGAGCACTTTCTCTTGGCACTGCTCAGTTTGGCTACAATACATGAAAAATCCTTCACCGAACAACCTATGTATCAAACAAAAAAAAATAATGAAAATAAAAAAAGAAAGAAAGAAAGAAAGAGAGAGCTTCACCCCACGTCATTAAGGGACTGATGCTCGATGCTACAACACCATCATTCATTACAATACATGCATGGTGTTGTTATGGTTTGGTTTCCATGCTTGGGAGCCTTAGCATTACTCATGATGCATTTATAATGCTTATTTTTATTCTTATATCTAGTCAGAAGAGGTCAACTTTAGATCAAGACCAATGCAGGATGGTGATTATATAGTACCATCAAGTAATAGTTGGGACTTCTTCCAGGGATTTCTAGGTAATCGTATACTATTTGTTTGTTGTATTCATCAAAAAGTTTTAGGTGTCATTTGACCTAGTCAACAGTAGCCTGCATGGCCTGAAACTCATCTTCGTCAATTCATTAGGGTCAAGTGTTGTTGGAAGTAGTTATGACCTCTGTAGTGTGGATTAAGTGGTAGGGAATGGAGTAACCCTCCAAGACCAAAGGAAATTGAGGGTTAATCCTCATGTGCAGTCCATATACTTAATTGCATTGGAGCATTAGTTAGGTATCAAAAGAAGGCAATAATATGCTGATCAGCTTGTGTCAATAGTTACATTTCTCTCCTTAGAAACTAAAGATTCTAAGTTCGAAACTTGGATGGTATACTCCTGAATAGTTGGACTTGGGTAATCAAAGTGGGAGTGGGTCACTCCCTCATACAAAAAAGATATGTCGATCAAATAGCAAAATGGGATTAGCTAACCAGCTGATGAAAAGTTAGGCAGATCTGGAAATACAACGTAAACATGCTCACACAGGTCAGAATTCCAGTAGAGGCCAATTGTTCAAAATTTGTACTTTAGCTGCCCTTGGAACAAAAGAAAGGAAAGAAAATAATAAACCACTAGTGATGAGGATGAAGTAGTTTAGAGCCAAAATTCCAAATTACAAATGATCAACTTAGGCCAAGCTATTTCAGCCGATTTGACCCACTAGCAGCAAATGCCATTTTCAGATGAAAAATACTGCGTACTCATAGTGTTCTCTGATCTAGTTTTCTATCGGCCACTAGGGGTGAAATAGAGAACAATGCCCTTCAAAAACCACCTACCGCAGTTTGGTGCTCATCCTGGGTACACTACGGGCACTCGAAGCAATGTTCTTCCATCATGCAACTGTATTACATTGCTTCCCGAAGTGTTAGTTGACTAAGAATTGCTTAAATCTATCCTCAACTCTCCCAACTGGCAAGTACACGATGCCTAGTTAGAAGGTCACCCTCAAGAAAGAAGAGGGAAGGGAGCAACAAGTGAAAGAAGAGCAAAGGAGAAGTATTGCCACGTCTCCGTCATGGATATGCATGTGAATTGGGTGGAATCCTAATTAATAGAGAGAGAACAAAGGTCTCCACAGCACAAATAATCCAGACGCACTAACCATCTCTGGAGTGCCTCCCTAAGCAATCAGTTGGTCTCCATCATCCCCTACGATCATGAGTCCAAGCAGCATGAAGGCCATGAAGGACCTCAGATGGCAGTTACCAGACCATCACCTTTCGAGAACTCCCAGAGTTCGAGTTGAATATGATAAGCCACTACTCAGATGAGATGAATATGATGAGATGAATTTTCTGGAGATGCTGCTGATCGATGACTGTTTCCTCATCCAGGCATTCGCCCCTAGGAATTTGACAGCAAAGGACCTCGAGTTGCAGATGAGGAACAATACATGGTTCCATTGCCTTCTTTATCAAGCTCCCGTATGTCATTGTCGATCCCATCCTTGATGTGCAGAGGACAGCAGGGTGGGCGAACATCCACCTTCAAAAAGTTGCTCTTTCTTTCGTACCAAAAAGCTAGCCAGACAATAAGTTGGATCGATCTTTGGTTCCGTTTTTAAGGTATCCAAGACCTCTCCAATGCACAACTAATATTTGACTATACATACGCAGAACAAGTCCTTACATAGGCACTGGTAGCCTCTATATGAAAAGAGTTTGACTAAATACACTAGCACAAATCTTTACGCATGCCCTGGTATCCTGGATGATGAAACAATGCAATTACAAACAAAACAAATATAACGATAATCACCATGACTGGGTCTCTGTAGGTTTGTAATGACCCAAAGACCTCGCCAAGAAATACCAGTCAGAAAGATTTTTAAGATCCCTAACCCTGCTTAATTCAAGATTACCCCAACATACACCTCATATCGGACATACACGCATTCATGGGTTCTCACAATTCTAAATCAGACCTTCTAGGTAGAGCATTTTTGTCTACTTGTTTTACTGCATCCTGAATCAACATAGATGTGACGCATGGTATGCCCGAAACTTGCTCGTACACAAATTAGACTTTTTTAGCCTCCATTATCCCTTCAAGCTTCTCGAATTGCTTATACCACTATTAATAAAAATTTAAAACCTTCCTCAACAGCATCCAATCTAATTTTCGGATCAAGCCTTAGCAGCAGGAATTTTCTATTTACTGTGGTGCGATGATTGTCCCGTATATTCTTCCTAATAAGTGTTTTCTCAATTATTCTTCCTAATAAGGAGAAACGAGCTGCCGCAGCGCCGCTGCTAACCTCACGTCGCTCTCCCGAACGCTTCGAGTCCCGCACCATCTTCTATAATAACTCATGACTAGGCCTAGATAGCCAAGCCAAGGAGTATTCCTACGGGTTGTTACAACCCAGCCGAGATCGCTAATCTCGACTCCAATTTCTTTCCGGCGGCCGCGATTCCCCCCTCTCTCTTGCTCTTGGACTTTGATCCCAGCTCTTGATTTCGGAATCGATCCTTTTTGAGGAGGATTTGGATGATTTCCCGTGATTGGTTTTCATATGCAGGCTGGAAATTAGAAATCCCAACGAGAAGATGGATGGGGAGTTTTCTTGGTGCTACCTCTGTTCCTCTTAGCAGGTATTCTCTCTCTCTCTCTCTCTCTCTCTCTCTCTCTCTCGCATATCATCTTTGACGAATCTTTGGCAACTTTGTGTTCTTGAACGGCCAAATTTGACGAGATGCGATTAGTTCTTTAATGTTTGAAGAATGTAATTGTCGTTTCCTTTTCTTCAATCATGAGAACATTAAAACGATTGTGTAACATGTTCGCATTTTATGTGGAAACAAACTGTCTAGGAGCATCATGAACGTATACCCGATCTACATGTTTAGTTTTATTTTTGTGTGTTGATGACAAAGTTTTACATGTTGTGTTAATGGTTGCTGTCTGTATTGATGACTTACGTTGTCTCTAGACTATAAGCAAATTTTGTTCTTAACCAAAAACAATTTTCAAGAACATTCAAGACTTTTGTGTGATGGAGTGGAAGCTGTTTCTCTATGATTTGGATAATTTTGTGTATTTTTTTTAATCTCATACTCGGATCAAGATTCCTTCAAGCAAGGTGATGGCAGCGTAGGGGCTCCGGACATAAGAATTTAGCATTACTGTAAAACAACTAATGGCAGGGAAAGAACTTTGGCCAAATAAGAAAAGCTAGCAAGATGAGATCAAACTTTAGAAGATATTGTCTTGGAGCATCGAGTGCTAAATTTGATGCTTCTTAACAGGATGAACCGTTCTATTGCTTCGATCGATGTGGCTCGGCCATCAATGACGGGGGTAAATATGTGGAGGTTTCACTGCATTTCTCCCTTAAAATAATAAGAGAACACGATGCGAAAGCAAAGCGATAGCAGCATGAGTACGCTAAGAAGCGATTTAGAGGCCGTCCGATTGTACAGAAACCCATAAAGGACCGATAGCAGCAAACTTCTGGTGCATATCCACAGACACATTTCGGTACTTACGGACCGGCTTACGTACGCTGATTTACTGTTTCGCATTAGATACCGCGCTGGGGAGAGGTACTAATCCCCCCCCCCCCCCCCCCCCTCCTTTCTTTTTTTTCCTTAGTAAAAAAGAGGTAGGGGAGGAAGTAGAGGTGGGCAACGGGCCGGGGCGGCCCCCCGGGCCCAAAGACTAAGCACGGAAGGCCAGCCCGGCCCGGCCCCAGGCCCCTCTATTGGTGGGCCGGGCCGGGCACGGCACGCCACGGGCCGTGCCAGGCACGGCCCGTAACGGGCGCAAACGGGCCGTGCCAGACACGGCCCGCAACGTGTCCAAACGGGCCGTGCCTGGCACGGCCCGTAACGGCTCCAGACGGGCCGTGCCAGGCACGGCCCGTCTGGAGAGGGGGGAGGTCGTGAAAATGACCCTTTTACCCCTCCCTACAGTCCAATAACGGCTGAATTGAGGGGTATTTTGGAAAAAAAAAAATTTTGGGCTTTTATAAATAGCCCATTCCTCCCTCATTCTCACCACACCAAACCTCTCATTCTCTCCTTCTCTACCGCTATTATTTCTCTCTTCTAAAGTGCTCTTCTAGCAATTTAATTTTTAGTTTGTTCAAGTGCTACACAAGAGGAGGTTCCTGTTGAGAAGAGAAGGTCGCTTCTGTTGAGAGCACAAGAGGAAGCTCGGAATCTCGGTTCTGCCTCTGCCCTCCGACCCTCTACTCAATTCCTCCTTGCGGTTAGTTTTTATTTTTTGAATTAATCATAGATATGTCATCTTTTGAGGAAAGCCAGTTTGGCATTCCTGTTTCTGAGGGAGAAGAAACTAATCCCCAACCCCCTGTTCCTAGTTCCTCTAGAACTGGTGAACCGAGTGAAGGTCAAACCTCTTCTCGTAAGAGGACTAGTACTGTATGGAATGAATTTGATAGAGTTATGGTTGAGGGAGTCTGGAAAGCTAAATGTAAAAAATGTGCCAAACTTTATAGTTGTAGTAGTAGTGGGGGAACAGGGCATTTAAAAAGACATCAAGAGAGTCATAGGATGCATGATTCTCATGCTCAAACTCAAAGTACCCTTAATATACAAGGGGGATTACTTGTAGGTAATTTTGCATATAATCATGAAAATCAAAGAAAAGCACTTGTAAAATGGATAGTTAAGGATGAATTACCTTTTAGTTTATGTGAATCTTTTAATTTTGAAGAATATGTTCAATTAAACCTACAACCTGCTTACAAAAGAACTAGTAGGCGTACATTTAGAAGAGTAGCTATGACCAATTTTTTAGCAATGAAACAAAATTTAATTGAAACACTTTCTACTTTAAATGTAAAAATTTCATTAACTTCTGATATTTGGTCAGCATCTGTAGGTAGTAATTGTTTTATTGCCATTACTGCTCATTATATTGATAATGATTGGCAATTAAATAAACGTATTCTTGCTTTTCGTGCTTTTGATTTTCCACATTCTGGGCAACAAATTTCAAATATAATTTATCAAACTGCATGTTCATATAATATTAATGATAAAATTATGTCTATTACTTTTGATAATGCATCTAATAATAATTCTGCTGTTGTATTATTAAAAGACTCATTGCATCCCATATTAGATGGAAATTTACTGCATATTAGATGTACATGTCATATCTTAAATCTTTCTGTTCAAGCTGGCATGGGCATGATTCAAGATGTGATTTCAAAAATTAGAAATGCAGTTTCTTTTATTCATGCTTCTAGATCAAGACTTCAAGAATTTAAGGAATTATGCATAAATCATGGTAAACGTTTTAAAAAATTTAAACTTGATGTAATTACTCGTTGGAACTCCACATATAGCATGATACATGATGCATACCCATATAAAAATTTATTAAGTGCATATATTAATGATCGTGGATTAGGATTTACATTGACTGAAACTGATTGGAATAAAGAAAAAATTTTGGAAGATTTTTTGCTTAGTTTTTATAATGCTACCAATGTTCTTTCTGGTATTTATTACCCTACTTCATGTTCATTTTTACAACAAGCATATATAATTAGTCAAAAATTTGCAGAACATAGATATGATGATGTTTTAATGCCTATTATTGACCTAATGGAATCTAAATGGAATGAGTATTGGGACAGGATATGTCCTATGCATAACTTAGCTGCTGTATTTGATCCTAGAGTTAAATTAAATGGCGTGCTAATTTTACTTGATGCATACTCTGAAAATATGAATCAAGATGCTGAATCTGCTAAAGATGAGGTAAAAAAACTTCTTTATGATATTTATGCTATATATGATGAAAAAATTCGTGGATCTAGAACACAAATACAAACCTCTATTTCTCCTTCTAGTAGTTCTCGTTCGTCATCTATTTTTTCATTCATTGCACAGAGAAGACACGCACATGCTTCAAGTTCCTCTTCATCTTCTTCATCTTTAAGTAGTGAACTAGAATTTTATTTACGAAATGATCTTCATTCTGCATATGATGAAAATCAAATAGAGAATCTAGATGTATTATCTTGGTGGAAGAGTGTTAGAAATCAATATCCTGTTATGTCTGCAATTGCATGCGATATTTTAGCTGTGCCGATGTCCACGGTAGCATCGGAATCCGCTTTTAGTGCAGGTCGGCGTGTTCTTGACGAAAAGAGAAGTAGGATGACGGGCGAAACGGTGGAGATGCTTCTCTGCTTCAAGGATTGGCTGGATGCTGAGGCAAGACTTCAAGATAAAGGTGGACATAATACAACATCCTCTGATGATGATGATACAAACACTACCGAAGACTGAAGACTGAAGACTGAAGAGTGAATACTGATTCACTGAATCACTGATGATTAGTAAGATTTCTTAATTTTTTATAATTGTACATTTTTATTGTATTCTGGAGGTCAGACCAAGGTCCAAACCTCGGCCCTTTCTTAGTTTCTTATTGTATTCTAGAGGTCAGACCAAGGTCCAAACATCCCTTCATGTACCATTTTGATTTAAATTAATAAACTGGTAGGGGTCTATGCCAAACCCCCACCATTAAGGTGGCTTTATATTCATAAATCATAAATTCTTAGTGTTCAATATTTATTAATTTATTAAAAAAATTTATGAAGCATTAATTTTTATCGGGCCGAGCCGGGCCCAGGCCCGGACCGTGCCAGGCCCGCGTGCCAGCCCGGCCCAGGCCCTTATGGGTCGTGCCGTGCTGGCCCGCGGGCCGTGCCGTGCTGGCCCGCGGGCCGTGCCGGCCCAGGCCCGAAGCGGGCCGTGCCAGGCACGGCCCGCTGGCCAGGACCCTCTAGCCCAGCACGGCCCTCTCAAAGGGGCCGTGCCAGGCACGGCCCTCTCAAAGGCACTGTAGCTGGCGGGCCGTGCCAGGCACGGCCCGCCCACGGCCCGGCCCAGTGCCCATCTCTAGGAGGAAGGAACAAGCCCATCCCCACGTAGCAGCCCCCACTGGGCCCCCGCCCCGCCAGAAGAATGTTCGATGCACGCAGAAATGACCGTATATTGGGCATCCTGACCGGTTTTACTCATACCCTCCCCAGCCATGGGCCCGGCTCAGCTACTCCTCTGAGCTTTGGCTTGAGTCCCACGTGTGAGTACGTCACACCCGGCACCACCCCGGCTACTAGCGGTTCAAGAACGGTCCTACACCACAAGTTCAAGCAGTGGCCAAAGTAGTGAGTTACGGTCCACAATTTAATCGTCGCCGCAGCGATTCGAACTTGGGACCTTGTGGTTAGAATTGCTGCCCAGTACCACTAGGCTACCATCTTGGTGGCAATTCCCCCCCCCCCCCCCGGCTTTTTTTTTTTTTTTTTTTTGCTTTCCGTTTCTTCTTTCTAAAGTTCTGCATGATTTACTTTTTTTTTTTTTTTTTTTTTTTAATAGTCAGTCGATCGCGGTACGATGTCTGCATTGGATATCACAATGGGACAGGTTCTTTTTTTCTTAAAAAAATTGAAAGTTTTAGAAATTCCCAAGACCCGGCTGCAGCTCAAAAGAAATGAGATATGAATAAGATATTTATAAAACTATGTTTATATTTATTTTATTTGATGAGTATGAATGTGCGCATGAATCGAATATTTAGTAAGGATCTGCTTTACCCCTGTGACATGCAGAGAGCAGTTTTTTTTTTCATTTTTTTCTAGTTCTTTGGAAATGCATATTGTTAGGGGAAAAATCCTAAGTCATATATCCACAGAGGCGCTCGGCCGAAGAGCGCCGACCGGAAAGCCGCTCGGCCGAAGAGCGCCGACCAGGAAGGCGCTCGACTAGAGGGCGTCGACCAGAGCGCGCGCCAAGAGGTGCCCCACCCAAAGCTGCTCGGTTAGAAAGTGCCGACCAAAGACAGCGCCAAGGCGCTCTGCTAGAAGGTGCTCGCCTAAAGGGCGCCGACCAGGAGTACTTGAAGCAACCCCGCCACAGGGCGCCCCATTGGGCGACCAGCTCGGCTCGGCACTCTTGCCGAGCCGATGCCTTAACCAAATATTCAACCTCCGCCTAAAGTCCAAGGGACTGACAACTCCTACGGCTTGCGACCTGCCACTCTCCAAGCCATCAAGGCATAAGATCTTCGCAGGTATTCGGCACGACCTGCCATTAATGCACGAGACTCTCTCAAGTCTCCGATGCACTCAGTCATTTAATGAACACGGCCCAAGACGATCTCCGGATCACTGAACCATCAGAGCGCATGGCTCTACCTGACCGCCGGTTCATTCGGTAATAAATGCACTTACCATCCACAGACCCCAGGCCCGCTACGGCCGGCGGTTCAACCACTCCAACAGGTCCGATCGACCGTGACAACTCCCTGATTCCGGTCTGATTCGGCCCTGTTCTCCACTATGCCATAAATGGGCCAAATCGTGCCCAATTATCACAGACAGGGACAAATCCCCCGGTTACCTCCCAGGTAACGTAATCCCCTCCTATAAAAGGGAAGCTGGGAGAACCAGGGGGGGGGGGACAAACAAAAAAACAAAAACAGATCCCCGGGACTGAACCCGCCGGGAAGCATAGACACAATTGAGGACATCATCCTCTTCGTCTTCTTTATCCTATCCAAATGTTCTTGCTGTCTTCTCCATATACTCTCTTCCCTGCTCTCTCCACATACTTGCCCCCTCTGACTTAGGCATCGGAGGGCCGGCGCCGGGAAGCCCGGCCACCGGTTTTCCTTGCAGGACTTGCACACCCCCCCGCAGCGGAGGTCAGGACCCTCAAGTCCAGGCCTCCCTCTGGAGAGAGCACCCAGTCAGAGATCACGGAGGCTGGCCATAGCCTTCAAAAGCTGAGTCGGTTCCAGGGCAACCTGCACCCGGAGGAACCGCTGTAGCGATCCTCCAGAGTGATGGACTCGACAAGAAGGTCGAAAAGTTGGAGCGCCAAATCCAGGCACTCCACGGGAGAAAATCGAGATGTAACGGCGACTTCGAGTTCAATACGAAGTCGCCCTTCTCCCAGGAGATTGAAGATGAACCGGTTCCCCTCCGGTTCAAGATGCCCCAAGTGGAGCCTTACAACGGCAAGGCAGATCCCTTTGACCACCTAGAGAGTTACCGGATCTTAATGGCCCTACAAGGAGCCTCGGAAGCCATGATGTGCAAGGCTTTCCCGGCGACACTCCGAGGACCAGCCCGGCTTTGGTTCACCGGGCTGAAGCCAAGTACTGTCTCCTCCTTTGAGCAGCTCGGCAGACAGTTTGCCGGCAACTTCGCCGCTAGCCAGCCTCAGCGGCGGACATCCGACTCCCTCCTCGACATCAAACAAAAGGAGGGAGAGTCCTTAAGGGAATATCTGGACCGGTTCACCGCCGCAACATGGGAAGTCCGGGAGCTTGACCAGTCAATCGCCATGTCGGCGCTGAAGACTGGAGCCCGGTCCTACAGATTCCTCTTCTCGATTGAGAAGAATTTTCCAGCGGACCTTACAGAAATGTTCGCTCGGGCCCGGAAGTACGCCAAGGCTGAGGAAGCCGTCGCCGTCAGGCGGGGCGGGACCGAGCAGAATCCCAAGAAGAGGCGCCGCGAGGAACGCGGCCGACCCAGAAGCTCGTCTCCACGACGAGCTAAGAATCCGCCCCGCCCGAAGAGTCCACCCCGGTTGAGAGGACCGCCGCAGCAGAGGTCACTCCGCCCGAGGTTCCCACTGCAGGCCCGTGCACCTGAAGGGAGGTATGAAAAGTATACTCCCCTTAATGCTCCTCGGGCTGAAATCCTCATGGAGATTGAGAATCGGGATTGCATCCGGCTCCCCCCTCCAAAGTCAGACACCAGAATCCGGCGTGATCTCCGGAAGTATTGTCGTTTTCACCGGGACCACGGCCATGATACCGAGGATTGTTATCAGCTCCGAAATGAGATCGAAGCACTCATTCGCCGAGGGGTGCTCGATTGGTTTGTGCAAGGCCGGCGCGAAGGGAAGAAACCAGCCGAAGGAGCAGCACAGCCTGAAGGTTCCAATGCCAACAGGCCCATCGCCGGCGTCATCAACACTATCCGAGGAGGGACCTCGGCTGGAGAAGCCTCAGGGGAAGGAGCCTCCTCGAAGCGCCCGCGCACATCTGAAGCTATCTCCTTCTCAGATGACGATCTAGAAGGAGTCGAAACTCCCCATGATGATGCCATGGTCATCTCCATGATCATAAATAAATTTGATGTAAAACGCATCCTGGTTGATAATGGAAGCTCGGCGAATGTTTTGTATTTTGATGCTTATTGTAAAATGGGGATGACGAAAGAACAGCTACGGAGGATGAATGCTCCGCTAGTTGGATTCACTGGGGATTCAATCCCAGTAGAGGGCGAGATCGACCTTCTGGTCACAGCCGGGCTCGCCCCTCGTGAAAGTACCATGGGTATGAGCTTCCTTGTGATACGCCTGCCCTCGGTTTACAACGCCATTCTTGGAAGGCCAGGACTCAACGCCCTCCGAGCAGCGGTCTCAACTCACCACCTGCTGATGCGATTCCCCACCAGCCAGGGAGTCGGTGAAGTCCGAGGGGACCAAATGGTGGCAAGGCGATGCTACCTAGCGACCCACGAGGCAAGACGACCAGCCGAGGTGCCCGCCCCAACGACTGACCAGCCCTCAACTAAAGCTATGGAGGCACGGGTCAACCCCCAGAAAGAGCGGGTAGAGCCTGGTGAGTTGTTAATTCAAGTTCCCTTGCGAGAGAACTTTCCCGAGCTAACCGTGCAGATCGGCTCTGGCCTTGGCGAAAACGGGAGGAGTCGCCTCGTCAACTTCCTACGGGACAATATGGATGTCTTCGCCTGGTCGCCTATAGACATGCCGGGAATAAACCCGGAGGTCATGGTCCACCGGCTTCAGGTAAAGCCGACCTGCAAGCCTGTGCGACAAAAGAAGCGAGGCGCCGCCCCTGAACGACAACGAGCAGCAGCCGAGGAGGTCGGTAAGCTCCTTGAAGCCGGCTTCATCCGGGAGATATCCTACCCGGAATGGCTCGCCAATGTGGTCCTCGTCAAAAAAGCTAGCGGAAAGTGGCGTATGTGCGTGGACTACACCGACCTGAATAAAGCCTGCCCGAAGGACAGCTTTCCACTTCCCAGCATAGACCAGCTCGTGGACTCCACCTCGGGTCACGAGCTGCTGGCATTCATGGACGCCTTTTCCGGATATAACCAGATCCGCATGGCGCCAGAAGACGAGGAAAAGACAGCCTTCATCACCGACGGGGGAACCTACTGCTACAAAGTGATGCCATTCGGTCTAAAAAATGCCGGGGCGACTTATCAAAGGCTGGTCAGCCGGATCTTCAAAGACCAAATAGGCCGAAACATGGAGGTCTACGTGGATGACATGCTGGTGAAAAGCAAGGCGGCGCAAGACCACATAGCCGACCTCAATGAAGCATTCTCCACACTCCGAAAGTACCAGATGAAGCTCAACCCAGCTAAATGTGCATTCGGGGTCACCTCCGGCAAATTCCTCGGCTTCATCATTACACAACGAGGAATCGAGGCCAATCCAGAGAAGATCCGAGCCCTCCAAAGGATGACGCCTCCCAGGACGGTCAAGGAGGTACAGCGGCTCACGGGCCGAGTAGCAGCCCTCGGGAGGTTTATCTCCCGCTCGGCCGAGCGCTGCCTTCCATTCTTTGCAGCCCTCAAGAAGCCGAAGAACTTTTTGTGGTCGGACGAGTGCCAGCAATCTTTTGAAGAGCTCAAGCACCTGCTGGCTTCCCCTCCCCTACTCACGAAGCCTCAACAGGGTGAGCTCCTCTACTTGTATTTAGCTGTCTCCCCTGTAGCAGTAAGCTCGGTCCTGGTCCGAGAGGAGGGAAAACTTCAGAAACCGGTGTATTACACCAGCCGGGTCTTAAGGGATGCTGAGACCCGATACTCCAAGCTTGAGAAGACCGCCTATGCTTTGGTCATCTCAGCTCGGAGGCTCCGACCCTACTTCCAAGCTCACACAGTGGCCGTGCTGACTGACCAGCCGATCAGGCAGATCCTGCAAAGATCGGATCGTGCGGGTCGGATCACTAAATGGGCCATTGAGCTCGGGGAATTCGACATTGAGTACCGGCCCAGACAGGCGATCAAAGCACAAGCACTCGCAGACTTTATGGCCGAGTGCACTATACCAGATGAGGTCAAGCCTGAACCTGAGCCACCGCTGGAGCAGACCCCGAGTTTTACATGGGCTCTACATGTCGATGGCTCTTCAAACTCGGGGGGTAGTGGAGCAGGATTTATTCTCACCAGCCCGGAGGGGGTGGTCGCCGAGCAGGCCCTGCGCCTCGAGTTTCCTGCTTCCAATAATATGGCGGAGTATGAAGCGCTCGTCGCCGGGCTTAAGCTAGCCAAAGAGCTAGGAGTGAAGGACTTGAAGGCCTTCAGTGATTCTCAGCTCGTCGTCAACCAAATTGTGGGCGACTTCGAAGCTAGAGACCCGACCATGCAGAAGTATCTCCAGAAGGTACGGGATCTCGCCTCGACCTTGGACTCTTTCCACATTCAACATATTGCCAGGTCGGAGAATCTCAGGGCCGACCAGCTATCAAAGCTGGCGTCCTCTCGCATGAGCGAGCTTCCCAAAGGGGCAGTCCTGGAATATCTCCAAAAGCCCAGCACGGACGAGACCGAGCAGACCCTCTGCACCGAGCTCGAGCCAAGCTGGATGGATGGACTCATCAGCTATCTGCAAGACGAAACTCTCCCTGCTGATGTACGAGAGACTCGCTGAATCAAGCGCCTCGCCACCCGATACATACTATACGAGGGAAAGCTCTATCGGAAATCCTTCACCTCTCCCCTTCTCAGATGTCTTCGCCCAACGGAAGCTAATTATGCCCTGCGCGAAGTCCACGAAGGAATTTGTGGAAACCATCTGGGAGGACGAGCCTTGGCCTATAAAATTCTGCGCCAAGGGTATTATTGGCCGACACTCCAGAAGGATGCTATGGATTTCGTCAAGAGATGCGACCGGTGCCAAAGGAACGCCAACGTTCAACGCCGGCCCTCGGCTCTTTTGACTTCTATCAGCTCCCCTTGGCCTTTTGCCCAGTGGGGAATTGACATCCTCGGGCCATTTCCTCTGGCCACCGGGCAAAGGAAGTTCCTGGTCGTCTCCATCGACTACTTCACTAAGTGGGTGGAAGCTGAGCCCCTCGCCCGGATAACCGAGCAGAAGATGCGGGATTTCGTTTGGAAGTCCATCGTTTGCAGATTTGGGCTTCCCCGCATCCTTATCTCTGACAACGGTCGCCAGTTCGACAACATCCATTTCAGAGAGTTCTGCTCCGAGCTTGGCATTGACCACCGCTTCACCTCGGTCGCGCATCCTCAGACAAACGGAGAAACCGAGGTAACAAATCGTACTATTTTGCAGGGTCTCAAAACCAGGCTCGACAAATCCAAAGGACAATGGGTCGAAGACCTATACAATGTCCTGTGGGCTTACCGGACTACGTTCCGCGTCCCCACCGGCGAGACTCCCTTCAACCTGACATATGGGACGGAGGCCGTCATTCCACTGGAGATTGGGCTCCCCTCTCCAAGAGTCGAGCACCACGATGCTAGCTCCAACTCTTCGCAGCTCAGAGCAACCTCGACTTGATCGAGGAAACAAGGGAGGTCGCCCGAGTGCGTATGGCGAGGTACCAACAAAAGACAGCTCAGTACTACAACGCCAGGGTCAAAGTCAAATCTTTCAGACCAGGGGACCTTGTCCTAAGAAGAGCTGAAACCTCCCGACCAACTGAGCGAGGGAAGCTGGCCCCGAATTGGGAAGGACCATACCGAGTCACGCGCATTCGCCGACCCGGAGCTTATCAATTGGAGTCTCTAGATGGGACTCCCATTCCGCTGAGCTGGAGCTCTGAAAATCTCCGCGTGTACCACCAGTAGAACCCTAAGGGGTCCCTCATTATTCAACCATTAAATTTCATCTTATGAATTTCACTCTATAAATTTCATTTCACGGTAAACTGATAGATTGCGAACTTATTCCGAGCTCACCAATTTTCTTGATTATCTCATGGCATCAGGTTTATTCTTCCCTAACCACGGTTGGGATGCCCTGATACCTCGGGATGATGGAGTACCAGCATGGACTCCCTGAAGATGTCCATGAGTTTATGGTGCGCTCTCCATGGACGAGCTCGGCTCGTGCTCCATCGACTATTGAGTAGCGGTCCTCTGACCGGACGAGCTCGGCTCGTGCTCCATCGACTATTGAGTAGCGGTCCTCTGACCGGACGAGCTCGGCTCGTGCTCCATCGATTATTGAGTAGCGGTCCTCTCTGACCGGACGAGCTCGGCTCGTGCTCCATCGACTATTGAGTAGCGGTCCTCTGACCGGACGAGCTCGGCTCGTGCTCCATCGATTAGAGTAGCGGTCCTCTCTGACCGGACGAGCTCGGCTCGTGCTCCATCGACTATTGAGTAGCGGTCCTCTGACCGGACGAGCTCGGCTCGTGCTCCATCGATTATTGAGTAGCGGTCCTCTCTGACCGGACGAGCTCGGCTCGTGCTCCATCGACTATTGAGTAGCGGTCCTCTGACCGGACGAGCTCGGCTCGTGCTCCATCGATTATTGAGTAGCGGTCCTCTCTGACCGGACGAGCTCGGCTCGTGCTCCATCGACTATTGAGTAGCGGTCCTCTCTGACCGGACGAGCTCAGCTCGTGCTCCATCGATTATTGAGTAGCGGTCCTCTCTGACCGGACGAGCTCGGCTCGTGCTCCATTGACTATTGAGTAGCGGTCCTCTCTGACCGGACGAGCTCGGCTCGTGCTCCTACCCCGACCTCGGCCGAGATGCCCCGATTCATCGGGATGCCCCGATACGTTGGGATGTTGTCTTTATCGGCCAAGCGAGCTCGGCTCATTCTTTACCGGCTTCAGCCAACGAGCTCGGCCCGCTATTCCATTTCTGGATTTCTCTGCCGACGTCCTCGAAGAACGGAGTCCGAGCAGAGAAGCGTCCTCAGTCGCCTCGGCGCATGGACGCATACGGTACAAGGTACCCATTTATTTAATATTTTTTACATTATCTATTTTTGCTTCTGGATTTCTCTGCCGACGTCCTCGAAGAACGGAGTCCGAGCAGAGAAGTGTCCTCAGTCGCCTCGGCGCATGGACGCATACGGTACAAGGTACCCATTTATTTAATGTTTTTTACATTATCTATTCTGCTTCTGGATTTCTCTGCCGACGTCCTCGAAGAACGGAGTCCGAGCAGAGAAGTGTCCTCAGTCGCCTCGGCGCATGGACGCATACGGTACAAGGTACCCATTTATTTAATGTTTTTTACATTATCTATTTTGCTTCTGGATTTTTCTGCCGACGTCCTCGAAGAACGGAGTCCGAGCAGAGAAGTGTCCTCAGTCGCCTCGGCGCATGGACGCATACGGTACAAGGTACCCATTTATTTAATGTTGTTTACATTATCTATTCTGCTTCTGGATTTCTCTGCCGACGTCCTCGAAGAACGGAGTCCGAGCAGAGAAGTGTCCTCAGTCGCCTCGGCGCATGGACGCATACGGTACAAGGTACCCATTTATTTAATGTTTTTTACATTATCTATGCGTTGCTATACCATTGGTCGAAGAACCGAGCAATGGAGCTCGGCAAGCCAAAACTTAAGCTCAGGCCCTAGAGCCCATATCCTCGGAACCTAAAATAGATCCGAGCAGAGAAACTTAAGCTACAATAGACAAGTTTCCACACATGAATATTCATTTCAAAAAGCCCGGAGGCCTAGTACAAGAGCTCGGACCCGGCCTTAACAAAGTATAGAGGCCGCTCCGGCTTACAAAAAGAAAAAAGAAGATAGGAAAAAGGGGAAACTACACCAAGGGCTCAGGCCCGGCGACTTTAGGAACAGCTGGCTCTACTGCGGCCGAGGCCCCCACGGTGGCTTTAGGAGCTGCCTCGGTGACCTCGAGAACGATCTCGCCTTCTTCAGCTTGACCCTCCTGGTCGGTCCCGCCAGAGGTTGGAACCTCTACCTCCGCCTCCGCTTCTGGGTTTTCGACCCCAGCGCCTGGTTGAAGCAGGCTAAGGTCGAAATCTGGGAGAAGTCGCCGCAACTGATTGCGGAAGTCCTTGAAGCCCTGGATGAGACCATTGACGCCTTCCTCTTCCATCAAGTTGCGAAACTCTTCCGATTCACGGAAGAGTTTGACGGCGTCCTGGGCCTGCTCCCGGGCCTCCTTCTCCCGAGCCTCATGGTAGGCGGCCTTCCGCTCCAAAATCTTTATTTCTCTTTCGCGATCCGCGAGCAGAGATTGCACGTCAAGTAGACGGATCTCGAGATCTCGGACCTTTATTCGAGCCTCCCCCACCTCCTGCTCGCGTATAGCGAGCGACGATTCGGCCTCCGTCCGGCGGGCCTCCGTCCGGCGGGCCTCCGCGGCGCGCACTTCGGACCTAGTCAAAGAGTGCGCGCCCTTCTCCTCTTCAAGTTCGGCGACCAGAGTCCGAACCTCGTCTTCGGCCGCCCCTAGCTTCGCTTGAAGCACTTTCTGCTCGGCCTCAGACGCGAGGAACTTTGTTTCGGCCTCCTCGCGCCCCCTTTGATGCCTTCGGGCCCGGTCCCAATAGTCCTGGATGATGTGAATCATCGTCTCGGTCTCGTGGAGGCGCTGCAAGAGGGACATGTAAGAAACAGTTTTAAGCCGAAACACAAATTTGCACAGAGATAAAAGCTGACTTACTCGGATGGAAGAGCAAATAGCGGAGTCCATGAACTCGCCGTAGTTCATGGACCGAATTTTGGCCTGGTCGGCCGGGAGCAGCGCGACCCGAAGAACTTCGCGCGCCACTTGTGCATTATCGAGGGCCGAGTCGCCCTCGAAAACAGCCCATCCAGGAGCGTAAGGCACCCGCTCCTGAGGACCCGAAGAACCCGCCAGACCGGCCTCAGCTGGCCTGGGTGCGGCCGACCCCGTTGCTTCTTGGCTATTCCCCGGCTCAGAGCTGGGGAATTGGGGTCGAGTAGACGGCTGACCGGACCGCTGCGTGGTAGAGGTGGGGCGTGCGAGCGCCAGATCTGTTGAGGTCCTCCCTCCCTGGTCGGAATTTGGAGCTTCCCGCCGACCAGGGACTTGCGAAATCGGCTCCGGACACGGAAGTGCCATCGTGGCTCCGCCAGAGCCCACGCCCTCTCCCCGACCAGCCTCAGGGCGCACGGGGCGAGAAGCGCGCGCCTCAACGGTTGTGGTCATCGAGGTCTTCGCCGAGGTCTTTGCTTTCTTCCTCGGCTCGGTCGGTTCTCCTGAGAGTTCGGCCGCCCTCTTCTGGAAGCGGGCGTAAAGGACTTCGCTCTTGGTCACCATTTTTGCGATGTCTGCAAAGATGAGCAAAATTAGAACATTAGAACAATAAGAAATAAGAAGTTGCTGTAACTATCCTTACCCTGAGGACGTGCCGAGCTCAAGCCCACGTTCACCAGGGCGTCCTCGCCAATGAGGCCGTTCAGCAAAATCCCGTCCCCAAGGCTGCGGATGGTATCGAAGATCTCCTGCTCACGCGGAGAAAGCTGGGGGAGCCTGTTGATGGATTTAAGTTGGGCCGGCCTCCACCTGGGGTCAAACCCCCAGGACCGTTCAGAACCCAGGAAGAAGAATTTCTCCTTTCAACCATGAATGGATGAGGGGGCACCATAAAAAAGTGGACGACCCACCCGGAGGGCGATGTAGAGCCACTCCCCGTCTCCCGTGCTCGACTTAAAAATAAAAAGTCGCCGGAAGACGTTGACAGAGGTAGGAATCCCCTGTAGTAAACACAGTGATAGGAAACCCATCACTGTCCTCCAAGCGTTTGGAGTGAGTTGCGCCGGGACCAACTGGCATACCGCCAGCAACTCATTCACAAAGCTGTGAAGAGGAAATCGGAGGCCGGCCCAGAGTGACTCCGAGTGCACTCCGATCCGGCCTACCGGAGGATCGGTTACCCGATCCCTTCGCCTGGCGGGTTCCAAATGGAAACCCGTGAAGAGGGAAAAACCACTCTTCGGTCATCTCGACCTCCAGGACACTCATGGTGGATACTACTTCACTAGACAAAGAACCCATTACAAGAGAGGGAAATCAAAAAGAAGGGGGACCTGGGAAAGATGCCGGAGAAAAGGGACTTCGGTCTGAGGAAGACTGGGAGAATAGGAAGCTGGAAGCAGAAGGCAATAGAAAGAGGACGGGGGGCCGGGGGAGAGTTTATATAGACCTCCCCAACGGCCCGGATCAGCGAAGAAAGCGCTGCGTCCTGGTTAGATGATAACACGTGTCGGCCTAAAAGACAGAACGACGCATTTAATTAGGGCTAGCGCTTTGAATGTCGAAGCGCCCCATCGGATCGTGCGGAAAGGCATCCGCAGTCGAAGATCGTGCGGCCCCATCATGAGCCCACGACGCGAGGACGCTTCGCAAAAGGTGTCCCAATAATGAGGTTCTTCGGGAAAGAAGAGACGCCGCCTATTAAAGGCACCTCGAAGCGTTCGATAACTCAAAATGCACAGTAAATCAAAATTTTCGGAATTCGTGATGACCCAATTAAAGCTACTTCCCGCGCTCCAGCTGATAGCCAACTGGAGCTCGGAAGTCGGGGGGTAGTATTAGGGGAAAAACCCTAAGTCATATATCCACAGAGGCGCTCGGCCGAAGAGCGCCGACCGGAAAGCCGCTCGGCCGAAGAGCGCCGATCGGAAAGCCGCTCGGCCGAAGAGCGCCGACCGGAAAGCCGCTCGGCCGAAGAGCGCCGACCGGAAAGCTGCTCGGCCAAAGGATGCCGACCAGGAAGGCGCTCGACTAGAGGGCGTCGACCAGAGCGCGCGCCAAGAGGTGCCCCACCCAAAGCTGCTCGGTTAGAAAGTGCCGACCAAAGACAGCGCCAAGGCGCTCTGCTAGAAGGTGCTCGCCTAAAGGGCGCCGACCAGGAGTACTTGAAGCAACCCCGCCACAGGGCGCGCCATTGGGCGACCAGCTCGGCTCGGCACTCTTGCCGAGTCGATGCCTTAACCAAATGTTCAACCTCCGCCTAAAGTCCAAGGGACTGACAACTCCTACGGCTTGCGACCTGCCACTATCTCCAAGCCATCAAGGCATAAGATCTTCGCAGGTATTCGGCACGACCTGCCATTAATGCACGAGACTCTCTCAAGTCTCCGATGCACTCAGTCATTTAATGAACACGGCCCAAGACGATCTCCGGATCACTGAACCATCAGAGCGCATGGCTCTACCTGACCGCCGGTTCATTCGGTAATAAATGCACTTACCATCCACAGACCCCAGGCCCGCTACGGCCGGCGGTTCAACCACTCCAACAGGTCCGATCGACCGTGACAACTCCCTGATTCCGGTCTGATTCGGCCCTGTTCTCCACTATGCCATAAATGGGCCAAATCGTGCCCAATTATCACAGACAGGGACAAATCCCCCGGTTACCTCCCAGGTAACGTAATCCCCTCCTATAAAAGGGAAGCTGGGAGAACCAAGGGGGGGAACAAACAAAAAAACAAAAACAGATCCCCGAGACTGAACCCGCCGGGAAGCATAGACACAATTGAGGACATCATCCTCTTCGTCTTCTTTATCCTATCCAAATGTTCTTGCTGTCTTCTCCATATACTCTCTTCCCTGCTCTCTCCACATACTTGCCCCCTCTGACTTAGGCATCGGAGGGCCGGCGCCGGGAAGCCCGGCCACCGGTTTTCCTTGCAGGACTTGCACACCCCCCCGCAGCGGAGGACGCAGCCGGCCGGCGCACCGCCGTCCGCCCCCTGTAGCAGCGGAGCTCCTCCTTCCCCGGCTTCGCGGCGGCCCCCGGGTCCAATTTCCAGCAACACATATGAAATAAGTATAATTTATCTATTTAAATAGATAAATAGATAGAATAAATTTGGAAACGAAGACAAAACTGGACCTTGCGAATCGTACAGATTATATGGTAGGTTATATGTAATCTTGGTTACTTGAGAATTAGTTACAACTATAATAAGAGTTATTCTTAACCATTATAATCAGAAACAGCAAAAGCTTACTATAGAAATAATGAAAATTTTTTATTTGTGTCCATGCTCACAAAACAAAATATTAATTTTTTTATTGACATATGGTTTGCACCTATATTATATGTTAAATAGTTGAACATGAAAACCCATCATACAATTCTTTTTCTCCCTAAAAAAAAGAAGAGGAAAATATGTCATATAATGGCTCTTATTCTCATATTTGATGCATTATCCTTATATAGTAGATTGAAGTCATCAAATGCCTGATTCGAGCATCTAATAGCAGGAATTTTTGTCAGCATATCCAAGCGATCTCTACGAGAACAAAAGCAGAAAAAAAGAATGAGTCCAAGCAAAATTGAAGCAATAGAAGTCAGCCAAGAGACAATTGTGAAGATGGATCCAGCATGGGAGAAACAAGTACTAGGTAACATAGAAATGTCTGGGCAACGCAAACTTCCAGCTATGCCAAGTATCTTCAGAGTCTCCCCAATTCCGTGATAAAGCAATCTGTATGCCTACGAGCCAAAGTTGGTCTTTGTTGGTCCTTACCATCAAGGTAACCCTAACCTTCAAGTCATGGAGGAAATCGAGTGAAGAATACAAGACCACCTCCTCTTGAAAGCTCTGAAAGGTAGCATCCATCAATATCTAAAAAAAGATGCATGACTTAAAGGCCAAAGTCCGAAGCTACTACTCTAAAATGATCAACATGGACAGCCACAAATTTGCAAAGATGTTGCTGCCCGATGGCTATTTTATTATTCAACTATTCATCCACTATAATTTGATGACCAATGAGCTCGGCGATCTGTTGAACAATAGAATTTGGCTTGAAGTCTGTACTATGAAGCAAAAGCAAATCTTGAAGGAAACAAACTTCAAGCCAAATATTGTTGTTAGCTAGGTCGTCATATTATAATAGATGAATAGTTGGATAATAAAATAGCTATCAAGTAGTAGCATCTTCATAAATTTTGTGGTTGTCTATGTTGATCACTTCATAGTAGTAGCTTCGGGCTTTCACCTTCAAATCATGCATTTTTTAGGTACCGATGGATGCTATCTCTTGGAGCTTTCGGAAGGAGGTGGTCTGGTATCCGTCACCTATCCATGACACGAAGGCTAGGGTTGCCACGATGTTTAGGACCAATGGAGATCAGCTTGGGCTCATAGGCATGCAAATTGCTTTGCCGCAAGATTGGGGGGACAATACGATTGGCAACAAATAGCTAAAGTAGCAATACTTAAGCATTTGCTCTAGGATATTAATTTTCAACAGAGTATTAGAATATTTTTATATGCTGGACAAAAGAAAATGAAATGTAACTCAACTACAATGGTTCAAGGATCTGAATATTTGGACTCTTTTCTCTTTATATATATAGCTTGCTGAAAAGTGATGTTGAAGAAAACGAAAATTAGAGCCCATGACCATGCATCAGCGACTAGCTTTCTCTCTCTCATTCTTTTTTATGAGGTTTGGAATATAGAGTAAATGAGAAGGAATTCTAATTGATGAGAGAGAATGTATCATGGAGCAATCTTAATATGCAACCAATTAAAAGTTTGAATCTTGATTTTTTACCTATACAAATCTATAAATTTAAAATTTCATATTGATTTGCATCAATTTCACTTTATAAGTTATTGGGATTTATTCACTATTTATTGATACATTAGCCATATCCCTTTCCATTAACCCATGACATAGAATACCATTTTCTGTTTATTCTTTTTTCAATGTTTTCGTTTAGCCCCGCATTAAGGGGTGCTTTGCTTGTCGGCCTTAATGGGGTCTTTTGTGAAGTAGGCTGCCAAGGATTTGTTTGCAAGTTGCCAAAATGTGTACAAAATTATCATTCAGTACCTTAATGCTAGTTTGGTCCAAAATTGAGTTTTTCTTTGTCTAGTCTAGAAGCATGGTTTGTATGAGAAAATTCGTTTAGCGGGCACTGCGGTTGAAGCAACATGATGACGATTCCTGGCACGGAACAGGGACGTGGTTCATGTGGGCATTGGATCTGGCTCAAAACCCCATGATGTGAATTTGCGTCCTGATCCAAACTAACACTTCCCTAAAAGGTGTTCCCTATTCCAGACCCTTCAAATTTTGATTGATGAGTCTCCTCCATCACAAACTTGTATGACACGAAGAATAGATTCCAAATTTTGGTAACCAACGGATTCTTAGTTGCAGAACACGGAAATCCTGTTACACCTATCCTACAACATTCTACAACAAACCAAAGACTTCATCCAAAAACTTTGGAAAGATCATTATCTTATAGTTATTGGAAAACATAGAGCATTTTTATAATATGAAGAAAATACATAAGATGACTAGATATCAGATTATTATGAGTTATTAGTATTATATAAATGAAAGTACACTGATTGCACTCCTTTTCTCAAGACTCCAATGTGGAATATTTTTTGTTTACCCCAAGTCACCTCCTGGCCGTGAGATAAAGTCCAGAAGCCAAGGCAACCCCGGTCACTGCCACACCTATAGATGCTAAGATTTTCATCCAAGGAACACCTGCACCTTTGGCAGGAACTTCCAATAGATGCTTTACCTGCAACATACAGGACAGAAGAAAATTAAGAGATATGAGACATATGTGAGCAAACCCCCTCTATAATTACTCGGGGGTTATGATGGATAATCTCATCCATGGATGCAAGGCAGAATTTTGCCAGACTATACAAAAAAGTCTCTCACGAGTTCAATCTAACTTCATTAGTTATTTTGTTACCAGATCTCGATGTCGTGTCCATGCATAACATCTCGTATAATAGAATCAATTACCATGCAGACAATGCCTAATGATATAGCATGCAGACAAATGCCTAATAATGAAGTTATTGATTTATGAGAGATGACAACCAATTGTTGCCTATTCCACACGTTCCGAAAAAATCAACCGAGCTGAAAAAGGCCAACACTAGTTACCAATAAAACAACCTAGAATGGATTCTCCGAGTAGAAAATTGAAGTAGAAAATGTATCTTTTGAACTACACAATCACCACTACTTGGCGATAATATGTTTCCAGTAACGATCTTTAAGGACATTAGTAATTTCATAATGCTTTCTAAAATATAAAAATATTATCTAACTAAAAATACTGCTAACATGCATTACACACAGAATGTGATCTCATTATAGCTTTCACATATCTTGAGACAGTTCAGCAACGATAGAGCTCTCCAGACTCAACCTACCTTTCATGAAAAGCTAGAATCTCTCGTGGCAACCATTCTAGCAATATTATGAATCAAATTCACAAACAAATCAGCACGAATATCCATTACAAAAATGGTTCTAACCTCAATAGGCTGCTTCCAGTGCTGCTTTATCCCAGACAAATGCCCTTTGCCAACGACTGCAACAACCGAAGAATGTTCTCTAGCAACCTTCAGCAATGTTGATGACATATACCTGGATTGCAATTCTACAAAGGCTAAAAACAGTACAAAAGAGAAGAAAAGAGGATCTGTATTTCCACATTAAGCTAATTATAAAAATATATAATGGATCATAACAAGCATAAGTGTGAACGTACTAGTTGATACCGGTACATACTGACATATCGTATCAATACCGAATCGCTATACGGTACAGAGGGCATACCGGCACTTGGTATGCTGAACTGAATACCATATTGAGAGTACTGGCACTATAATAAGATGGTACCGATATGGGGTCCGATACCAAGACGACAAACTATGGTATAATCAGTTGTTTTCCGCATATCTTAGGTGTGTTATTGACAACTACATAACTACTGCCAATAATTTTATCCTCCATACTCTAGATTATCTATATCATGATTGTATTGCACGTGAAAATTGCACTAGAGTGTACCTTTTGCATTTGATTACATAATTGTATAAATTCAAAAGTAAAACAAAATTTAAATTAAGATGTTGATGCTGGAAGGTGTTGAACTTAGGTTGAAAACACGAAGAAGGAAAGATATATCGACGCAACCGATTGTGGCAAGGTAGAAACCTCACTATAGCACGTACAACGTAAGGTATTAGAACGGACGAATAGTAGTTGAAAAAGGAGCAGGGCGGGTCACTCTCTTCCAAGGCTAAAAAATATCACCTTGGCTGGCCACTCTAAGGATACAACTCTCACATGCTCACTCACAAATCCTAAAAATCCACCAAAAGAGAAGAGAGAGAGAACAGAGATAAGGCAAGAATAATTCTTACTAATCAATAACTCAAGTTTCTCTAGCATGATTGCAAAAGAAGCCCCAATGGAAGTATTTATAAGCTGTACAAGGAGACTCATTTCTTCAACTTTTCAATATAGAATTCCAAGTTCTATTTAAACTCGCAGAACCCTAACTTCCAACTTTCCTAATAATATCAGAAGTTCTCAAAAACAAAGTTCACAAAAATCAAAACTCCCCATAATTAACTAATATTTCTAGCAAAACATAACTCAATGTGGATTTTGAGACCCATGCATACGGAACCCGCGACCCATGTGGCGGGCACGTGCGCCTTGCACAGTCCCACAACCCGTGCAATCCAATCTCACGACCGGTTTTAGCTCAACCCCACTTATCTAGCAAGTGAGCCCGGTTGGAGAAGACTCATCATAGAGTCTAGATCATTTTGATCTTCCTGGTCTTCAACATAAGGCAATAGGTCAGCTATGATGAATGTTGCAAATACTCCATATTCTTTAGAAAGTTCAATTTTGTAGACATTGTCATTGATGAACTTCAAAACCTTGAAAGGGCCATCAAATATTTTCTAGCATGGTGTTCTGGTGGCAGATCGCATTGCAGAGGGATCGAGGTTGGGCAACGAGCACAAGAAGCTGAAATGTCCTTAAAGTCTAATGAGAACTTAAGGTTGAGGTCTAGTGCAGTTGAAGGATTGATAAACCCAATACCAGGGTCGAACAAAGTGGAGAGATATAGAAAGTACAGTTCGGAGCCTTGTGACATGATAGGTTGCCCACAGTCAATATGCTTCTTAGCAATGGTGGATATGGCAGAACCAATCATGGACAATGTCCACATCGGGTGGGCTTGCTTGATGAGCTTATGTATTGTAGTAACCACTCTCTTTCCGGCATGAGCCATGTTATGCAGCATGTTCAATTTTGGCTCCATTGAAGCAGATGACAAATTTAGAGACATTAAAGACCATTGGCTTCGAAATACACCAGCAACAATATTTTCTGCACTAAGCAGGTAGTTTGAGCAATGTTACACTTTAAACTGGTGTCTTCATTGGTACAATTCCTTTCAATAGAATCAATAGTCGAGCTCTTTTTCATATTCTTCTTTGTTTTCTCTACTGATGGACTTTCACTACCACTTTGGTTATCCCTACTTGAGTCCATGGTGACATCTCCATCAATGTTTCCTAATTGATCCACCTGTTTGTCACAGAAAGGATGGCAAAAGTGCATCTTGAGTTTTGGATCCATGGATACCGCAACACTGTCTTGGCAGAGTCTTTGCATTGTATCTTTTTTAAAAAATTGATGGAGAAAGTTAGCAATGTCAAGTGAAATGCTCAATTGACAAGGAGAAGAAAATGGAGATTGTGCATGAGAAGGTGATTGCATAGGAAAGCTTGTGTTGTTTAATGATCCTACATGCCATAGAGCTAACTGGTTGAGGCTTCTTTAGTTTTTCCTCATTAATGATGAGTTTCTCCTATTGTGCTACTTGCAATGCATAGGTTAGACAAATACTTTTCTCAATTATATCTCGTATGTAGGAAAGAGCCTTTGATGCAGCATCAAACAATTCTATTTGAATTTCATCTTAAAGTAGATTCGTGGCGAAAACTAACCTTTTGCATCACTTTGGTTATCATTTTCTAACAGTATTGGATTGGAACCACCATTGCTAACCTCAAAAAGAGGAGAAAAACCTCAAGAACTGAAAGGGTTTGTAGAACTAAAGGTACCCAGTTGAAAGAAATCTGAGCAATCAAAGCCTGGTACTGATAAAAACTCATCCATGAGATCCATCTCCATAGTGGCATCCAAGAGGGCTTTCTTGTAAGCTAGCCATCGGAAGAACGTTATCTTCCATCACTGAAAATTCCTTTTCAACTCCATCACAGAAAGCCAAATCCAGAACAACCTTTCCATGTGAAGGGCATTTAGTGTGGAAGATGTAGCGTAACCAATCTTATTCATCAACTACCATGGTTGTATTAAGGCTGTGGCGGACCACCAAAGCTTCACCTTGATTGGCATGCACTAGCTCTTCCTCGCTCGGACCTTCCTCATCCCACTTGACTGGCTGATCTTCTTCTTCCTCTTCCATGCATGATTCTTCCTCCACCAAAAAGATGAGCTTTCTATTTAGGCGATCAGCTGCAATATGCCCAAATCCTTGGCACTTGAAACACTTGCAAGGGTTAGAGGCAAAGAAATGGTTGGAGTTGCTGAGGATGTCCTTACCCTTCTTCTGAGACAGTTGGGAGGCACCGATTTTGGCGGATACCGACGTCTTCGACATGGAACTCCCCCAGTTGGACGCTCCATCTCCATACCATGGAAAGCGCAATTACTTATTCTCAATTGTTGATTCTCGACTTTTGTTGCCTATCCTATCATATCATTCAGCATGCAATAGGGTTGGAGTTATATGACTTGCTCAATTTCATGCTTCAGTCCTTCGGCGCTATGGTTTGCTCTTCAAGCTCCTTAATGTCACAGGCATGGTATGCTGAACCAGCCCATACCAGCCGGTTTAGCCCGTACCGGACCGGTCCAGTCCCTGACCGGTTCAGTTCAAGCATGGAAAACGGTTCTGACCCAAAGGAGCCGGAACCGACCGGTACAAGCTCGGAACTGGTTCCCCACGCGCGAACTCGGCCCCGCGTGGGCGCGCTGTCCTACGCTACCCCGCGCTAGCCATTTACTGCCATAGTGTGGCATTTAACGCCACTCTGTGGCATTCGGGTTGCGCGCGTCCGCGCGGACACGCGCTGGGAACCGCGCCCGCATGTGGTTCCCCGTGCTCGGACTAGGAATCACACCCGCACAGGGTAGCGCATTAGCCATTAATGCCTCTGTGGCATTCACGTATGCATGGGCACGCGCGGGGAACCGTGCGCGGATGGGAGCTGGAAATCTCGCCCACGTGTGGTTCCCCGCGTGCGATTTTCCGCGCTTGGACTCGAAATCGCTCCCGCGCGTTGCCCCACGCGGGCCATTTAATGCCACTCTGTGACATTTAACGCGTCCGCGCGCGCCAGAGCGCATGCGTCCACGCAGGTCTGTTGGCCGATTCAAACCGGTGCAAACCGAAACCGTACCGGTCCGGTAGGCGACCGTACACCTACCAGTACCGGTACGGCATACATTGGTCACAGGTCATAAGAAGTTACTCAACTTCCATTGTGTACCCTTTTACGGTCATGTCGCATAGTCGAAGATTGTGGAGCTTAAGAAATTTATTTTGATGATAATCTTCAGATACTTACATTTGAGTTCATGACACATCTCGTCCCACATTCAAATCTTGCTGTGTCCATGCTGACATCATCGTTTTAGATTTTCCCATTAAATTTATGCATGGTTCTTGAGCTTGATGGCAATGAGGTTCGTGGATCAATCGTCAGAAACTTTGTTAAGCTTGAAAACTCGTTCAATGGTGTGGAGCTAATCAACGAACTTGCCAAGTTGCTGGCGTCTTTCAAAGTTGAGGATTTCTATGCTGAAGTCGTGATAGTTGTGATGTGATCTTCGTTCGCATTGGCGATGAATATCTTCTTCACTCGATAAAAACATTCTTCTCTTGTAGAATGGATTGAAATCTCTCGCCTTCATTAAAACGCTCGCTTCTATCATTAGAGGGCTCTCTGTTAGAGTAGTGATTGAAACCCTGGCGATATCAGCGTTTACATTGCTCTTGTCGTTGATGAAGCCGCTGATTTTCTTCTTGAAGTTGTTTGAGCTAGTGGCACAATTCATCTAGTTCGATATCTCGTAGATCTTGCTAATGTTCAACACGTTCCTCGATGTTGGGGCGGCGAAACGGCATCTCGAAACCATGCTCTGATACCAACTACCGTCGGGAGGTGTTGAACTTAGAATGAGAACTCAAAGGAAGAAGCATATGTCGACGCAATCGATTGTGGCGAGGTAGAAACCCGACTGCAACACATACAACGTAAAATGTTAGAACGGATGGATGGTAGTTGGAAGAAGAGCGGGCGGGTCACTCTTCCAGGGCCAAAAAATATCACCTTGGCTGGCCACTCCAAGGATACGATTCTCACATACTCGCAAACCTTAGAAATCCACCATACGGGAGGAGAGAGAGAGAGATAAAGGATAGAACAATTCCCACAAGAGAATTCTCACTCATTAATAATTCAAGTATCTCGAGTATGATTACAAAAGAAGCTCCAATTAGGGTATTAGAAGTAGTATAAGCGGACTCATTTCTTCAACTTTCCAACGTAGGATTCCAAGTCCTATTCTAGCTCGAAGAACTCTAACTACTGATTTTCCTAATAACATCAAAAATTCTCAGAAAGAAAGTACACAAAAATCAAAACTTCCTAAAATTAACTAATATCAAACTTTCCTAACAAGACAAAACTCAACTTGGATTCTGTAACCTATGCGTCCGTAACCCACGACCCGTGAGGCAGGCACATCCACCCTGCACAGTCCCACAACCTGTGTAGTCTAGTCTCGCATCTAGTTTTGGCTCAACCCAACTCGTCTAGCAAGTGAGCCTTAGGCGCTCCAACATCAAATGTGGTTACAATCCCACATCCTGAATCAAAATAAATGTCAGGAATAGTATGCAGAAAACCTGCTCATACCAAATCTTTTAGCCTCCGCTATCCCTTCAAACTTCCTGCCATTTACTTTCTAAGTTTTTCAGTTCATTGCATGCGGAAAAAATTCTAACTTAAGTGTTGCATGAGTTAGGTGCATAACTTGATTTTGTTATATAATTTAAATAAATAAAGGTATGTTTCCAAGATTCAATAACTTTAAAGGACATTTGAATTGTCAATAGCAAACTTATAACCACTATCAAGAAAAATCTACAACCATCCTCAACACCAGCCAATCCAATTTTCAGATCAAGCCTTAGTAGCAGGAATCTTCTATTTACAGTGGTGCACAAGCTTCCGAATCTCCTCTAACACTTGCTTCCTAAGTGTTGTCTCAGTTATTTTTTTAGGAAACCAACTTCCCAATACCTGTAATCGACCTGCTTCTATTAACTACAGATCAAGCCATCCCTAATTCCTATGGCTAATTGGGGCCCACTAAGATGTCACTTGGATGATTCCCCCTCTACTTATCTCTCTCCCTCAACCTCCAATCAGATTTTCTTTATGTTGATCCTTCTATGTATCTCACTCATCACTTCAGGTGCATAGATATCTTCCATCTCTGCCCTGTCTCGTCTGACTGCAACTCAGTTGAAGTGGATTAACCAAGTTGACTCACGATTGACTCAAGATTAACAAAATATCACAGAATGGAGGAAGAGGGGCCCATCTATTTGTTGATGTTGACCAAGAGAGGGGAGTGCAGCTCGGGGAGTGGTGGTACAACACAAATAGAGTAAGGACCTACAGATGATGACTACAAAGAAGGATCATGGGAAGTTTGGTAAAAAAACACATACAAGCACGTCTTTAACAAGTGGAGTGCTCAACATACTGCCCATTATATGCTCCACTAGCTACCCCTTTCAGTATTGTTCTTCAACATAATGTGGTTATTCCATAATTTTCAGTTATTAACTTCGAAACCATGTATCAATGACTACAATGGAGAAAAGAATGACAAGATGTTGGTTCGGCTATCACCATAACAATTAATAGCTATATCAGGGAAAACAATATAAATAATTACAGAAGGTTCTAATATAAGTAACCGTGCCCTCTAACCTACACAATAAGATAAAATGGCTGTTATGTATCAAAGCATGCATAAGAAGGAAAAGAGTATACTAACATATCACGTTCATGTAGAAGTGTCTCCATCAATGTGGGGAATGCCTTGCTCATCTCTTGAATTACAAGTGTCAGCATGTCAACATCATCCATTTCCTTCAACTGAAATAGGTGCAGTAAAGTCATACTCATTCCATGGAGAAAAAGAAGAAAAAAAACCGTAGACCATTTCAAGATTAGGAGATTGAATAAGTTATAGAACTACTCAAGGAACCACGTAATCATTCAAAATATTTATAATTCTGGAACATACTTATATACATGCACGAACCTATGCATATGTGCATGCAATTTGCAGCTACATAGTAACAAAGATCAGTGATTCAAGGCAGAATAGATCAAAACAAAGTAAATGACACACTGAAGTAATATACACACCATAGATAGAAAGCTATATAGCATGGTATATCATACCATATCCATTTCCATGAACTGAAGAGATATGAGCATTGTGTTCAGCAACCCAAAGAAATGATTAGTTAACATCATGGTCTGCCGTACCGGTCCGTACCGGCCGGTACGGGCCGGTACGTACCGGTCCGGCCTGGGACCGGTATCGGATCAGCGTGAAATCCGGTACCGGTAGTTTATTGTTGAAGAACCGGTACGGACCGGTACGCCACCGGTACGCCGATCGGTACCGGTACGGCGGACCTTGGACTTAACATCAAATAAATAAAAAAAGATTCTATTGTGAAATATGTTTCAAGTAGAGGTCAGGTCTCACCTATTGAATATAAGGATGAATGGCAAGATGTAATGCACATGTGGGAGAGGCTGAACCAAAAGCCTCTGCACCAGGTTTCAAGCTGGAGAAAACTTGGATTTGTATTTTGACATCACAGGTCAGGTTCAAGTAAAGTTCTATGGCTGACTCTAATTAAAAGCATCCAATTTTTACTTGATCCATTAGATCATTCCATATTATAGTTTCTCTGTGTGAAGTAATAGGTGCTATTTGGCATCACCTTCATTTTTCTTATTTTCAAAAACAGAAAAATAAAAGTTATATTTTTGTTTTAGTTTTAAATTTTTTAAAAAATATAAATATGTTTGGCATATTCAATTATGTTTAAAACATAACCATGATGATAGAGGCTGGGGCAATGATAGTAGTAGTAGAGACAATGGAGGCCATAATGGTGATGGTGCCAAAGACGACAGCGGGAGTGCTAGTAATGTCGCGATGGTGGCAATGGTGATGAGGGCACCGGCAATATAATGGTGGCAGCAACAACGGTGGTGGTAGTGTGGTAGAGGCCATGGCGGCGACGATGTTATGACGAAGGTGACAGCAACAACAATGGCGTTGCTGGAGATGCCAACGACAATGGTGGTGGTGGAAACGATGGTCGCAGTAGTGGTAGTGATGGAGATGGTGGAAACGATGGTGACGGAGGCAGTGATAGCAATGGTGGTGGTGGAAACAATGGTGACGGTAGTGATGGTGGTAACAATGGAGATGGTGATGATGCTGGTCGTAAAAGACGAGTTTTTTATTTTTGAAAATAGTGAAAGTAAGAATTTCTTACTTTTATTTTTCTTAAAAAATAAATTTTGAAAATAGAAAATAAAAATAATACTACCAAATATTTTTTTTGCCTCGATTTCTATGACTATTTTTAAAAATAAAAAAATAAGAATAAAAATGATGCCAAGTAGGCCCTTAGCTATAAATAGAAAGATTAATTAAACAAACACTAAAGCACTATTCAGAAAGGTATACATGAGGCATGCCCTGGGTCATTCTTAAAAACAAGATCTTCAAGGAACATCCAAACCCTTTCACAAGGTTATAGAATTGAAGTCGTACACCTCGGACTTAAGAGGCTCAAGTGACTTTCTGAGGTGAAAGCAAGCACCTTGCACCTTGTTTTGTGTTTCTCATGAGACATATGCATGTGGGCAAGGTTTAAGTCCTGGCAGGATAGGACGCATCCCGGCGTGATAGAAGGCATCCTAGCTGTCTGTTCCGTTCCTGTGAGAAAACAAGACCGAGAGAGGGTCGGGACTCTGAAATCCATCCATACAAAAAAAGAAGAAAAAGTTAAGAAAGAAAGGAAGAAAAGATGAAGAAAAGAAAAAAAGTTAGGAAAGAAGAAGAAAAAGAAAGGAAGGAAGGGAGAAGAAAAAAATTAAAGGAAAGAAGGAAGAAAGGAAAGAGAAATAAGAAGAAAAAGGAACCAAAGAAAGAAGCAAAAGGATAATAAAAAAAAGAAGAAAAAGGAAATAAAGGAAGGTAAGGAAAAAAGGAAGGAAAGCAGGAAGAAAGGAAAGAAGAAAGGAAAGGAAAGGGAAGAAGAAAGTGAGAAAGATGGAGGGTACCTATGGAACTCTCGACCGGGATTACCGCCGGATGGGGTAGAACCGTGAGGAATCCCATTCCATGAAGAAACTGGGACACCCCCATCCCACGAGATTTAAATCCTTGCATGTGGGCCAGTTTCTCTCATAGTTAAGTTTGTCTTTTGTGCATATGTCCTTCCATGTTGGTGCATGACTAGAATCAGCACATTGTACAATATGCAAAACCATGCTGGTCTTCATCTAGCACAAATTCAAGATGCAATATTTTATTTACTTGCAACAAGTACAATAGAAAGTACCATTTTGACCCCAAATATTTCTTGTAAAAGCATATTCCATCAAAATTTGTACTGAAAAATATAAGGCAAGCTGATAAACTATAGATTGCTCATTGCATGCTTATCCAAATTTCAGGTGATAGTATAAAACAATGCAACATAATATCTGATTTTACATGCGACTAGAATGCATGATATAAAGAAATCAGAAGAGATCTTTAAATTTCAAGACAGCAAAGTTTTAAGACAACTTACCATTTTATTGAGATCTTCAGGGCTGGGTAAAAAGATTGCTTGGAAGAGTATGTAGTGCAGAAATTTTATTCGATGCCATAATGGCATTTTGCCCCAAGTTCTCCTCAAGGTGATCTATTAAAACAAAGAATATATGATTAGATTACGCATCATAAAACTCTTTGAGTTGCTTGATGGATGCATGGTTGGAACAACTACAACTCATCTAAAGTTGCCAGATGTTAATTTCTTAAAGCATTGCACAAAGATGGCTTGTAGCCAAGCCCCAGTGACAAAACACTGACAATCCACATCAATGCAACTCTTATACAGAAACAGGTTATGAAATCCAAGACTACACAAGCATATTTTGTCATCTGTGATGCCCTCTAGACTCCACATATAAAAGCAATGGTGAGCCAGTCAATGAAACTAGACCTAGCAGAATTACAGCAGCTAGAAAATTGTTCCAGACCAGAGACATATCCAGACAACCTACTGTAGATTATATGTACAACAGAAGTTTCATTGCAAAGTGAAAAAATATTGACCAAAAGCACATAAGAGTAGAACCGCTTTGGTACAACCAATTAACAGCAGATGTATGTAGAAAATTAAGCATCTGGTACAAGCAATCTAGACACCAACAATGGGTTGGGTGGTGATAGGGAATATGTCAAGAATTACCATTTCAGTTCTCACCTTTCTGACAGCGCAATAGGGAAACAAAAAAAAAAGATACAAATACAATAACCAAAACCAGTTTGTGAGACATATCAAATGTCACTCAGCAAAGTAGTTTCATATATAAAATTCCATATAGATGCAGCAAATTCAACCTAGTCAAAACACAACTAGTTAAACAGTATAAGAAAATTGACATACATGGACTGGACGATCACCCAATATAACCTTGGCTCCATAACTCATTGCTTCTTCAAATGCCACTCGAAACTCGGAACCAGGAAAAACCTCAAGTTTATCAGCAACCTACAAGAAACAACCAGACAATATCAACTGCCAAGGTTCCACCAAAGCTAAAAATTAAAACTGCAGAAATAAGCCAATAGGAGCATTCCTTGGCAAGAAACCAGCTGTAGAGAATTCCAAAAGTATTCATCTTCTTTTTCTTCCACATGTCAATCATTTCACTGACAGTAGGAACCTGATGGAGCAACAAGTAAAAACTAAAATATGAATTATAGGTACTCAGAGATGTAGTATTTGAATCGCAATGGAGATTTAAAAATATAAAAACAAACAAAGAAAATAATCAGTGATACCGCAATGTCATCTACGAATATATTTGAACTATCTTGCTTATGCTAGTAAGGTTTAAGAACAATGGCTGTACTAGTTACGTGCTTCTTATATATTTGGATATGTATAACGGGCCTCATTAAAACATATGCTAAAGCTAGTAATAGGCATTCCTAAGGTAAAGCCTAGTTTACGTTAAAAAGATATCAGGCCTCATATCAAGTCCTTATCAGATCGTCATGCACTATGGTTAATTATCAGATGAGAATACCAATAGAACACAGCATGGAGCTCCTATAAATTTCTTTCGCACTTTTTCAGTTTGCTAACAAGTCAGAAAATGCTTTCAGAATTCTTGCAAGAGAGAGTAAGATCAGCATAGTTTCATGTCTCTTAGCATTAAAGGAAATCCTAGTTCTTTAAAGCTATTTATTAAAAACCATTCTTGAAATGAATTTGTTTGAGCATTTGTGGGAAATATCACTTCAACAATAATAATTCTCAAATCAGCATATCGGAAATTCCTTAATATACATAGCTGACCAAACAACTGTTTCATAAATTAGTTGATGCTATAACATCTTGAACCATATAAACATACAATGGTGTAGTTTCAACCAAGAGAAGATCACACCAAATCAGGTAGTTGTTTTTCAACTTTGTTTTTATTATTCATTGAAGATTATAGTCCATAATCCTCAATATATATTGTTAGGTCACATTTAATTAACATCAATCATGTAGTTGAGCATTTGCACAGTTAGCTTATCAATTTTGTAGCTCCTAATACTCAAGACATAATACCAACATTCCATGAGTCTATACAACTCACTGACGAACATGGTCTGCCGTACCGGTCGGTACGGGTTGGTACGGACCGATACATACCGGTACCGGACCCCACCAGTACGGTACAGCTACATATTTCGGTACCGACTCGGTACCGGCCCGTACCGGCCCGTACCGACTCGGTACCGGCCCATACCGACTCGGTACCGGCCCGTACCGACCAGTCCGTACCGGCTCCAAATTTTTTTTTGGCTTTTAGCCCCATCGGTACAGTACCGGTTCGGCTCGGTTTGGTTCGGTACCGTACCGGTACCGATGCCCACCGGTACGTCGGTATAGTCGGTACCGCGTACCTTGCTGACGAACAATATATGTTCATGATCTCATTCCATTTAGCCTAGTCAATTTTTTTATAGGTGCCTACTACTATTTTATCCACAAAAAAAAAAATCTTTATACTTTTTTTGATTTGTTGAATGGTTCAAGATAAGGTTTACTGAATCAATACTGGAACCTGTACCGACACACGGTACGATGTGGCGTGCTAATTTCGAACCGACATGTCATTTTTTTTTCAATTTATTTTAAGTTTCAAAGTTTAATAATCAAAATTTGGGGGTTTTTTGAATGATTTTAAGTGTAGTTTGATATTTCTTAATGTTTTTTAATGTTTCCATCACCCAGGTACACCTTAAATGATGCTTCTTGATGTTTTGAAGTGATTTTTCCATGTCAGTGGTATGCTCTAAAACATACTCAATCATCAATATGTCACATGACATTTTTATCTAGACGCTAGAGGAATTTATTATCCAATAATATAAGATACTCAATCATCAATTTGCCACATGATATTTTTATCTAGACTCTTGAGGAATCTATTATCTATTAATGATGATGTTTGGTTTGTCAACTATGTTATATGATTGTGGACATCTTCCTTCTATAGTTGATGTCATGTGATTGTGGACAATTTTATTTTATGGTTATTCATAATTCGATGTTACTGTGGACATTTTCATCATATGAGTGATGTTATTATGGTTGTTAGCTTATGATATTGTCATTAGATTAAAGACTTTTGCATTATATGGATATTGGCATGATATATGTTAGGTGGATGGAATTTTTAATATGTGGTAAGAAAATATTGATGTTTTTTTTAGCAGTCCGCTTTGGGTACACAATGCTTGCTATAGTGCCAGCTATCTCCACTATGACCCCCCCCCCCCAAACAAAAAAAAAGGCCCGCTACATGCCCACTATCTGCTTTTCAATACACCGGGTTTCAAACTTGAACGGACTGTTGTAACAAAAATTTAAAATAGCCTATATTTTTATTGGGGTTGCATCGTGTCCTAAAGTCGATAACCTGCATACAATTCTTATGTTTCATCCCCTGAGAAATTCTATGATACACCAACAAAAAAGTGTCAGTTAAAAATGGAAAACTATGAGCTTTTAGATAACAAAGTAGAGTTTTTAAGAACCATATTGTAAGACATTGCAACAGCATTGTTTGATGAAAGAAATAATATACATTCAACGGATTCTTGGTAAGTTTTACCCCAGACTGATGGGGTAAGGCCAACATCTGCCTCTCATTTGAGGTAAAAAATGTTCAACTTCTTATGCTATGGTAGTAATATATTCTCATAATAATCCAAAACAATGAAATCACAAATAATTAATCAAATTATGATGCTTCTAGAGTAGGGAGCATTGAAACCAAAAGTGATACCAAAAATACCATGGAAAAATAGCAACACCCACTGCAGCACAAATATTGCATTATACTTGGACCTTTAGATCAATGGCAGACAATTAGCTCTACTATAGAAAGTATCTTTTGACAAAGGTCTGAAAAGGATTGCTGGACATAAATATCATGTCACCAAAGCTAATTTTTCTCATAAAATCAATATGCAGAAATCTGAGTTATATCCATAGGGAAAAAATTGACTTAACCCCTCTACAGTTTCATGATTTGAAGATATTCTGCATTTTAATTCAATCTTTATTAATCTTATTACATATTTTAGTTTTATTCATAGTTACATTTTACACATTAATTCCATAGGCACTCTTAACTATCAGTAATGACACTTTGATTATATAAAATAAGTTTCAAGTATTCACAGAAGTTGCAGAGACAATGGAATGTTAAAGAAAGATAACACAGGAAAGATGTTAATACCTTAAGATTTTGGGGAGTCAAGATGGCAACACGGTTCGAACACAACTCCAAGAAAACAACCTACACTTAAAAAACATCAAAAAATCAACCAGGAAATGCACATTTCTTTTATGGAAAATTCTAAATACTGCATATAATTAAGCAATCAACAAAATGGACATTCTAATGCAGGCAGCTAACCTGCTTAATGATCCATCAATCAATCAAGTGGTTGATGAGTTTCAATAGAGAAGAACCTGCGGTTTTAAGTAACTGATGACAGCCTGAACTTCCTTGCATGATTCCTGCATTTTCATAGGGAAGAGTAAATATTAACTCCCTTTGCACATCAAATGGTATATAAAAGCCTCATAACCTACAATATTATCAATGATGATAAAATTTATCCAGATAAATTGGTGAATTACAGTCAAGAGAAATCTCAAAACGAGAAACCAGTATGATTGGTGAATTACAGTTAAGTACAGTTTAGTGAAATCCGAAATCAAGATCCCAAATTTATTTCTAGTAACCATAACCATGTAACATCAGGAAAAAAGAAAAGAATAGCAAACCAAACATAATTGATTACATCTTGGATAACAAAGTTGTGATCTCAAAAACCCATTTTGCTATATTTGATCAATGAGGAGGGCACAATTTAGCCCAAAAAATAGAAAGTTAAAAGTCTACGAGAAAAAATCAGCACATTCAACATCCGAGACGAGACAAACTATACAGTATACAGTCTTCCATCAGGGGAGATCAGGGGAGAACAAAGAAAAAGCAAACCAAGATAAATGAATTCAGCTCGATATCTTTTAAAAAAAGAAAAGGAAAAGAATTCAGGTCGATTCCCGATGTTTGAATAGAAAATAATCTTTTTCCATGATGATGGACACTAAAATTATAAAATATACGGATATCAGATCAGATGACCTGAGAAACGTGAGCCGTTCCAACCAGGTACACGTCGCAGGTGCCGCCTTCGGCCGAGGTCTCGCACTTTAAGACCACCACGCCCTTCGATAACTCCTCCAGAAGAACCCTCTTCCGCTCCTCTCCCCTATCAAAAGAAGCCATCTCCGGACCTCCCACCCCTCCAAGAACTTCATCATCGGCGGCAACCAAAGCAGAGGCGGCCTCTTCGATAGATCTCCTGAACGGTGCCTCAGGGAGCTCGGGATGCGCGCTAGGGTTAGGGTTAGGGTTCCGCACCGCCTGTTCGGCCGCGGCGACCGCCCCAGGGGGGTCGGCACTGGGGACGTGAACGTAGTCCTCGGCGGCCGAGGAGGAATCGGATCCCGACGAGGAGTCTCCAGCGCGATCCATTGTCGCCGGGTGAGGGCGGTCCCGGCGGCGGCGACGGGAGGAGACGAGACGCTTCAAGTAGGAGTGGGTTTCAGGGGAATATGAAGGGATACGGGTCGGGGTGTGAGGAAAGGCGGCGAAACCCCGGAAGGGTCGATGCCGGCGGCGTTGGAACGTTGGTGAGTTAATAAGGAGGCGTGACTCGGGCGAGCTGAGAGGGCGAATCAAGCGAATCATGCGGTCACGCCCTCATCGCTCAGCAATTAGCAGCTTTCATGCCCCGGGAAGAGCAAAGAGAAGCTACGCGTCCCCCATAACTAAACTGATATATGATTATTATTATTATTGCAATTGCAATGAAAGATAACAATTTTGGAGAGGGCCCATCTTTTTGGGCAAATCAACATCACTAAAACTAAAACATTGGTAACTATGGGAAAAAAGTCTTTCAAATTCTAAATTCAAAGTATGGATCAGTTCATGATTTATATTACAAGTATATTATAGAGAACCACCTACATTATTGAATGGAATAAAATAAAACCCAAACTCAAGCTTTACATGGGCAGATGACATGCAGTGTTAATTTTGGATGCATGAGCCCAAGTCTAAAAGGACAACTAATAAAACAACTGAAACATCCCAAACAGAAGCATAAGAAAAAATTGAATACAGCCAAAAATAAAATTCTAAATTGATATACTTCAAATTGAAAAAAAAAAGAAAAAATAAATTGCAAGAACTAGAAAATATGACAGGACGCTTGGCACCATTTCTTAATTTTTCTATCAAAACTGTGTGGAAAGTAGGGGTGGCAAAATATAACCTGACCTGCCAACCCGATGTTGGGAATTGTATCCTAAAAGTCAATCGTTAGCATATATATGATTGAATTTTGTAAATGAATGGATAAATTAATAAAGTGTTATTTGGCATTATTCATCATTTCATTGTACATCTTCAAATGAACTCTTATATAATAAAGTCCTTAGGACTTATTTTATGATAAAGGAGGATTTATCTTCGAGTCCTTAAATCTGTTCGCGACCAAATGATATGCTGTTACTAAGACGACAGCATTATCAAGATTAGGTCGTTGTGTGATATATACGTTGGTTGTCCTTTTAACCAAGGAGTGTGGAGACACTGATATGTCACACAGGTGAAGTGTAGGAGTACATTTCACTGAACGTGATCAATTTCGGAACGCTCTACTGTCAAGAGATGTTTCGAGTGGATATGTATATAAATATCCCTTAGACCTGAGATCACCACAGTGATTAGCAAGCAACTCACTGTACTTTAGTACCGGACTAGCAGAATTTCTAATTTTGGGACGGAAGGTTACTGGGTGCAGTCAAGTACTTGCGAAATCAGTGCGTGAGTCAAGATGGAATTAACCCCTTCTGAAAACAGTAGATAATGCTTTGTGTTCAATTTAGCAAAACTTTGGTCAGGATAATCCTTGTGAGGAGTCATAGGATTTCTAAAGTTAATCACATAGAGGATGTACTTATTACAGAGTTGACAGAACTCTGAGATCATCCTGGCATTAGGAATCAAAGGGATGAATTATACAGCAACCATAGTCCAAGATTTCAGAATATTCGTTTCGTATTTATTCGGCCTATCCGAACATTGGGTACCATTGCTAGATGGTCACATCGATTAGTGCAGGAAGTCGTTCCTATACTACCGGTTTAGGTTCGAACCTATGAGGTCACACGCATAGAAGTTTCCTGATTGATCAAGATGGCTGAAGGATGATTGAAAATCATTCAGGGGTAATTTGGTCAAGTCGATTAGCAAATTATCGTAAAAAATAATTAAAGTAATTATTGAAGGATTAATTAGTAATTAGATTACTAATAAATTTAATTTAATTAAGTAATTGGACTAAGCATGAGCCAAATTGAATTGGATTCAATTTTGGGCTCAATCAGAATTTTTGACCTGAATGAATTAGGTGTGAACCAAGAGGAATTAAGCTGACCAAATTAAATTAGATTAAATTTGTATTTAATTAGGGATTGACCTAATTGGATTAGGTTCAACCCAAGGTAATTGGACTTTTCTAATTGTTAGGATTTGATTGAATTAAATGGGTTTGATCTGAAATTGTTCAGATCTCGAAATCCACATGTCACATATCCATGCATGGCGCCATAAATTGATTTTTAATATAATAAAAAATTAATTTGATTCATTTAATGGCGCCATGGGATATGTGGCACACATTAGGGACCTCCTTCATCATCAGATGGGGCGACATGGAGAGATAAGTTAATGAAAAGAATTGGATAAGATCAAATTCTCTCTCTTCATGGCGCCATGACACATGTATGCATTTCTCTCTCCCATTTGCATTTGAGTTTGAATTTTGAATTCAAACTCCACCCACCTCAACATGACCCTCTAACCATCAGATTGTGGGCACGGGAATTAGAAATTGAAAGAGGGAAATGGCGACATGATGAATGGTTTAGATTAGATCAAGCTTCATCATGTGATGGCGCATGAACTTGAATTTTGAACTTTGAATTCAAAACTCTACAAAATTCTCCCAAAAATATGGATAGTTGGTGTGTGAAGAGGAGAGGAGTTAGGAGGGATGGCGACAATAAGAGGGGGTCATCTTGCTGGTGGTCGAATGCAAGGAAAAAGAAAAGAAAGAAACCTAGTTCATGTGAAAAAGAAAATTCAGCCATTCATCTTCCAACTCGCCATTAGATCTTCCTTAAGTTCATCACGCTATTGAAGTTAGGGGTCCTTGATAAGAGCCTTTAGATCAGATCTAAGTCCTCTTCAATCATTATAAACCATTCCTCCAAATTCTTCCAAGAAGGCAGATCAAAGGTTGATAGTGTCAGGAAGATCAAATTTCAGCCTCAAGAAATTCTGTGCATGCTAGCACTTCCATGGGATTGGATCTCTCCAGGAACTTCGCGTGGATTACTCGTGGAGGCCAGACGATTGTGTGGCTATGAAGCTCGAGCATTTGATCCATTGTATTCTGATTTTGCAAAGGTATAAATCTCATACCAGTACTTTAGATAAGATCTAATCCCCGAGGGTTAAACCTCTTCAGGGGCTCTTTATAGAGTAATCTTCAGAACCTATTCAATGGGTACTCGAAGATTAGTTGGATCATAAATTAGTTAAGTTTAGAACTTAATAATCTCATTTCAGATCTGATATTAATCATGCAAATATTTTAGCATAATCGTTTAAACGATCCCGGCATGTTGATCATGAGTTTTTTGTAGTGATATTTTTGAAATATGATTTTTTATGCATGCTAGAATTAAAATGTTTAATTCAATTTTTTTTTTTGCTACGATTTTAAAATTAAAAGAACTACGATTACTTGATTCTCCTTGTGAAGGGGTATGTAGACAATCCGAACAGGTGCAACCACTAAAAATTTTAAAATTTCAGCACGCAATCACTGCTAGAACCGATCAAACACTTTCACCTGACCCGTGTTCAACCCACTATAAATAGGTTTGGGTTTGGCCTAAACATATTCGGGTCGTAAACAGGTTGACCCGTTTAACCTATTTATTAATTGGGTCGGATATGGATTTTAGACGTCCAACCCGTTTAACCCGTATAACATGTTTAATTGTTGGGTTGGTAGATAAGGGCCAGGAGACAATGCCCAGGGCCGGCCCAACTTTCTGCCGCACACCCGCATGGGCCGAATGCGCATGGCCTCAGCCCGATTTCACCGCGAGGGCTCAGGACACGAATATGATCCCTCACTATTCCTCTCCCGTCTTCGCTCCCGTCTTTCCTCAAGACCCTCGCAGAGTCGCAGCCTCGCTCAGGTCCTCGGAAGGTCAGGGACTGCACGTCAAGGGAGTGGAGAGAGGAAGAGATGGGAAAGAAGGCCATGGCTTTGGCGGCGGTGGCGGCGGTCCTTGCTCTCGAATCACTGCCTTGCCGAACTCGATCTTTCCATCTTCGCTGTCGTCGATCTCGGCCTCACCCTCTCCGTTGAGATCCAAGGATCGCCACCCCCGACCTCATCACCGTTAGAGGCGCCCTCTCAATCGGTATGCTTCACTATCTCTATCCTCCCCCCACCCCACAAACCCCACCACCAAACCCTCCTCCGACGCCACCACCACCAGTCCATCCCCCTCAAGCCCTATGCTCTGAGCCAGGCCTGATCTATCAAAGCAGGCACCTCTCTCTCTCTCCGTCAAACCCTCCACCTCTCTGTCGAACCCTCCACCTCTCTCTCTCTCTCGGTCTCTCCCCGTCGAACCCCCCACCTCTCTCTCTCTCTCCGTCGAACCCCCCACGGCCCAACCTCTCCGTCGAACCCCCTACGACCCCACCTCTCTCTCTCTCTTGCCAAAAGCAACCCCACCAGCGGCCGAGATCGACGACAGGATGACTGGCCCACCCTTCCATCTCTCTCTCTATATTTGGTTAAACGGGTTAGAAGAGCAAACTCGACACGTTTAATCAACCTGTTTATTAAACAGGTTAAACGGATCGGGGCGGGTTACCTGTTTAATAAACAGGTCGGATTCAGATTTGTAATTTCTGACCTGTTTAATAAACAGGTCAGGTTCAGATTTATATTTTTCTGACCCGTTTAACATCTGACTCGATCTGTTTATGTCCAACCTGACCCGATTGCCACCCCTAGTGGAAAGTCCATGCTAGCCATACCTGGCCTAGGCGGACCAAACCAAACGTGAATAATAACCAAACCAAATTAACCATTCTAGCCCTTGACTAGAGCAAGGTTTGGAATCACATTTGAACACCATGACAAGCCACACTACTCGTATTTTTATTTGAGGAAACACACAATCATACCTGGCTCAAACCAACCAATTAAACCACACTCCATATGCACCATCATATCTATGATCCACATCAAACCCTCGAGGGATGTTTGTGGACCCAAATGCAGATGCACCCCTATTATATGTGGAGGGGCTGCATGCCATCATGCAAGCGTTCGGCCACCAACTTTTTATTAGTAGTAAATCTAGATGGAGTAAACTAATTGAAGGATGGCGAGTCAGCAGCGCTTGATGAATTGACTGCCCATGGATTTCGATGTAGCCATGAGCAAGTTTTGCATGCCACCTTGGCCATATTGACTCACACTAGTAGACCTTCACACCCTTGTACACTCCCATTAGGTACTTGGTTGTTATTGTCCGATGTGACCTTGTTGCCTAGTTTATTGAAAGGAATGAAATGGCCACACCATTGACCTCTAAGCCGCTCCTTGTAGAAGCAATATCCAGGATCTTCTTGGTGCGCAGTTTACATTGTAGAGTAGTATATAGTGCTGAATAGCTACCATCAAGGGATGGATAGTTGTTAACAATGACACACTATGTGTATCACATAAGATCGTCTTCTTTAATAGCCATCCATTTTCTAATGGTGGTCATAAAGTATTGCACGGTATTTTGTAGTGCAAATCGTGCACTATAGAGAATCCGTGCTCAATAGAGCCAGGCCACTATTTTAGAGGGTCGATGATGAACATGATATAGTTATTGATGCCTAGCTTGTATTCATTGCGACACTGCTCCGAAGCAATGAAGTTCGGAGGATGAAGTCTTTGTTGTTGCTGACCAGATGGTCTAAAATGATTCTCGATTCGCTCACCTTTAGCTTTGCTCTAGCCTCTTCAAGCACATTTACTGATTGGATGGACGGCAACAATTCTACTAATTCCTACGACTCTGGGTTCGAGGCCTTGCTACGGCAAGAAGGCAGCTTCAAGAGCCGAACTTTAGTGATGTGCATCGAGACCGACCATAGCTCACACGAGAGGCCATGTAACTAAAACTCACCACAAAGCCAGTGCACCACTAGTCAAGGCCAGCCACTTGGCATGCTCGGAAATGCGCTGCCAGGTTTGAATATTAAAAAGTCCCTTACAGTTGGCAACACGATAGTTGAGATCCCAAGTGATCTCTAAAATCATGCCGACCTACCAGGTGGGGCACGATCCTCATGCAAAATGCCCGTACCTGATATTCGGAATGTGCAAAGGCTTGCCAATTCTGGTTGATCCACGTGCCCAAATTCCATGGTGATAGACTCTCACCTTTGCCTATACAACCAACTCTCCAGAGAACCTTCCAAGTAAGTGCCTGAGTACCTTAACAGACTATTGAAAATCTCTTAATGTTTCCTAAGTATCGTTCTTACTTAGGCATCAGAGGGTCCTCTGCCGGACATATCACAACAAGAGGATCTCCTTATCTGTGTCGTATCAAGTCAAAGCGTGAACTAGTATCTCGACAACTGCCACCCGCATTAGGTCTCGGTCTAGCATGATCCAAGCCCTCTAGCACTAATACTTTACTTTCTTGGCGCACCTAGTATTGCAACACCTAGTATTGCTGATGATTGGAGTTAGGAAGGGATGGCGAGCAAGGGACTGTTTGTGAGAAGGTGAGACCAGGCCGGGCCTTAGATTTCATCATTTGGTCGGGCTCGGGCTGGAAAAGCGTAAGGGCCGAGGCCGCGCTGGGCCGGATGGATATTCCCTCAGGTCGTTCTTCCCGGACGGTACTGTCTGGGGACTCTTCCATAAGCCGCTTCGAGGTTGTGTACTCAAATCCACGAACTCAAATCCAGAAAAGAAATAAAAAAGAGCAAAAAAAAACGAGAGAAAAACCCCTTTTTCGTTTTCTCTCTTCAGCTCGCTTGCTCGCCATGGCTGGACTGGGGTCCTCGAGCTCGGAGATTGATCTCGACCACCTGTACGGACCCCTTTCTCTCCCTTTCTGTCCATCCTCTTAATTTCTTGATATTTTCCCTTTTTTCTTGAATTTTTTTGAGCTGTAATTCGCTGCAAACTCTAGTTCGTTTGATCAGGAGGGAGGTTAGGATTCGAGATTTTAGTGGTTTTTCTCTCAAGATTTTGACCTTAAATAATTTATTCTGGAGATTTTCGAGGTGGGTTCACATCTCAGACCAGCTCAAGTACTTTCCTTTCTTCTAAGTGGGATTCACTCTTGTTCTTTGAAGAAAAAACGTGAGCAAAAGATGTTGAGGTGATTGGCGAAATGGTTCGTGTCTATGACACATGCCACAAATAAATGAATCTTGCTGCTCGACCCCATGAAATCATAGAATCATTGTATCTCGCTGGTGACTGGTGTTGATCTGATTCCTGTTAGCGTGACTTTTACCACAGCTCCACTGGTTTTGGATCTCAAACTCAACGCTTTTAAATTCCTCCTCTTGCACTTGTGCAGTCTAAGTCAAACCATCTGATGATTTTTCATTTGGATATGGAGTTTTATTGGCCTAAGTTTATGTTATTTTAGTTTAAGGGGACCAAGCTTTTTGAGAGAGAGAGAGATCGTCCACATGAAGCAGTAAATTATCTGTTCAAATATTTGAGATGCACCACCTAGATGGACTGAAACCCTCCATTTTGAGGGGCGTGACAGCTAAAGCATCAACCAATTCATATAACCATGCTGTAGCTGTTTTAGTAGATCAAAATCTACTAGCTCAATGTAACTAGGACTCGTTTGGTTAAAGTATGGTCAACTGAAAAATTGCAGAAATGCCTGTATTTACTTAGTGTTTTGAAAAGAAAAAGATGGAAAAGTAGATTTTTTCTCGTAAAAAAAAAAAAATCTATGAGCAACATGAAAAGGTCTAATTTTTAATTGGCTAAACATTGGAGATTTTTTTTTTTTTACAAAATATTCTTAAGCTTTTCGATAAAATGGAGTAAGATCTTTTTTTTTTAATTAAGCGTATAACAAATATTTTATACAACTCCTCTAGAAAATTAGATGCTTAATTAAACATAAACTACTGTAGGATATATAATTTTTTTGTAGTCAACCAAATATGTAAAAATTAATTTATTAAGCATCAGCATTTCAAAAAAAATATTCTTAGTAAGAAAAAATTCTATCTATAAACCAAACAAATTCTAAATGGATATTGAAATCTAAACAAGTATGAGCAAATACACAATCAAACAATACCCAGAGCTTCAACAATATGCGACAACAAACTAATTAATTAGAACACGAACACAAGAGGTGTTTCATGCCTATGTATATATATATTCCTATCCTCCCAATATCCGTGACTTCCGTTTCCTGCGAGTCCGTGACTTCGGTTTCCTGCTGCTAATCCGATGCATCTTCACCCTACCAACCTTTCCATCCTTTCCAACCGGCACCCTTGCTTGCTCGACGATCCCATGAACTTTACTCCACCACCATAAGGTCTTATACCTCACCCTCGTCACCAACCCCATCGTCAACTTCGTCGTCCCATTGGCGACGGCCCTCACAACTGCTTCGCTCAACCTCCGGCCGGCATCCACTCTTCCCCTCAGCGAAGTAGTCTTCTGATGACCTTGATAGAAAGAAGGCATCGTCATCGACCCGGCATTCTCATCGAATAAATACACTGTGACGTTCATATCGGAATAGTAGACTCCGCCACCTAAGTTGGGGTTGGAGACCTCGAGACCGAACAAGATGGTGGTGTTCTCGGTGCCATTCAAGTTTGGGATGGAGAGGTCGACGATGGCGTAGGAGGGGGCCGAGGGGCGGAGGATTAGCCAAAGAATTAAGATGACGAAACCGAAGAGGACGATGACGAGGAGCCAGATGCAGGCTCCGCCGGAGCGAGACATTTCGCATCGGCCGGCAATACTGTGGGAAATATTATGGGGATGGGTTGGTTCGGAATCCCGGGGTTGTGTTTGCTTGGAGTTGGAGGGAGGCACTTGATTCTTTGCCTTTTCCTATGGAGTTTTTCTTTTTTAAAAATTTTTCAAGAATAACTTGACGCTTTTTTCCTCTCTTGGTGGAAAGCAACTTGATACGTTACTTGAGGAAATTCTCTAGTTCGGAGCTGGACTGTGGAGGTCCAGACCTGCAGTCACAGCCATATAAATCACCAACAAGATGAACACTATGATTTGAGCTCTTTCCAAATATGACGGGAGAGGGCGTACCCAGGCTAGTCCTATGTACTGTGTCATGATTCGCACACACGCTTTGATCGACAGGTGGATAGTTGCCATAGCAGAGGTAATCAGTGGGCAATGAGCAGTGGGTAAATGGTAAATGCATGGAAGGATTAAAATGAGCGTATTTTTTGAGTCCATGACTATAGAGGTCAATTTTTGATAAGGTTGGAATATAGAAAGTGGGATTAGAGCATTTAAATATGTAGGGGTTTCGTTTGACTACAAAGTGCGTTCTCCCTGCCACATACGATCATTGATAGAATCAAGAATTACAATTCCTAAATTGCATGTATCCAGAGGCTTTTGTGTGATTAATAGGTCTCTTGTAAACGTGAGGGGTTTGCGTTTATAGCATTATTATTCTTTTAAGTACATCCTGTCAAACGAAAGTCAAGCACGGCATGATGCAAAAGAAACTGTTGCGGGGACGGCGATTTGGCCGGAGCCTCGCGCAACAGCATAGCCCACATTAAGCTAGCAGAGAAAGAGGACCACGTTCCTCCCGAGGTATTGTCCGCTTTGGGCGCTCCGGCCCGCGCGTCCAGCGCTGACGGGGGGAGACTGGTGCCCTCACGGGTTTGCCCTTCAAAAGGCGCCTCGAGAGGAAAGGATTTCCACCCCCCATTTAAGGCATGGAACCTTTCCGCTACTAGCCGATGTGGGACTAAATTCAAGGCCCCCTCCCCTCCCCACAACATAGCCACCCAGCGAGAAGGTTCCTTGCCGGTTTTTAACGCCGGGGGCCCCCACAGTCCTGAAGAGTAGTCAATGGAGGGAGGAGGCGCCCCTTCCTGGCGCGCCATCTGTTGCGGGGACGGCGCTTTGGCCGGAGCCTCGCGCAACAGCATAGCCCACATTAAGCTAGCAGAAAAAGAGGACCACGTTCCTCCCGAGGTATTGTCCGCTTTGGGCGCTCCGGCCCGCGCGTCCAGCGCTGACGGGGGGAGACTGGTGCCCTCACGGGTTTGCCCTTCAAAAGGCGCCTCGAGAGGAAAGGATTTCCACCCCCCATTTAAGGCATGGAACCTTTCCGCTACTAGCCGATGTGGGACTAAATTCAAGGCCCCCTCCCCTCCCCAAAACAAGAACCATCGTATGTAACCTGCATGGAGTCAGGAATCATCGCTAGTGATACATGTTGGAAAACGTTAGCAGTACTGCATGGAGTATTTCCTGCGAGAGGTCAAGAGGCTCGAGTCCCGAAGTGATCTCATCCATCGTGGTTTCAGCTCCGCGCTTCCCAGGGAACTTGCCCGGAACACAAAATCCGGGTCCCATGAGCAGTGGATCTCGGATTATCCACGTACTTGGGAAGATAGTAGTGGGTTGGTACATTTCTTTTTTATTTTTATTTATTTATTTATTTATTTATTTATTAATGAACCCTTCTTCCCAAGATTCAAGAGGAGAATAAAATCCTTGATTCATCTGGTCAAATATCAACCGTTGTAATGGGATAGCTGTCGTTAGTCTAAACTTTGGTTCCACATGGCTCAAAGAGTCCATGATAGCAGGCATCTCATCTCATGGTCTCTCAAATTATAGGAGTAAAGTAGATGTATGGAGATCCATATAGACGTATGTTTAGTCTCGTATTAACTATATATTCGATAGTACTTGACTACTAAGATCAAAAATCTAAATAATATTTTTTGGCTATTTTTTTTGGATGAAGTATTCTAGATTTTTGGATATATATTATATTATAATATATTATTAATCATATTATTATTTTATTTTTAAATTATAATGAAAATATATTAATGTACTTTGTATTTATATTATGAAACTATTCAATTTATTACTTTTATTTACCTTATTTTCCTTATTAAAATAAATAGTGGTATTAAATAATATATTATAAGTATAAACATAAATAATAATTTTATAATAACAATTAATATATTTTTATAGGAATAGTAATTTATAGGATTAATATATATATATATATATATTTATGGAATATATCACAAGTAGTTTTGGTATTATATGGTTAGTGTCTTTAGATTTCCATAAAATATGAAACAGGTTATTTATGAATATCTGGAGATCTTTAATCGTTAGAGTATAATATACCAAATGAGGTGCTCTTGGATCACAAGAGATCAGATTGCCTTAGGATAAGGATCACTAGTAATTTAAGATCATCTCGGTGATCTTATTTGAGTTACCAAACACCATATAATTGGATTTATAGTGTTTTGAGTGGTTGGCATACTCTATGTTTTTTGGCAAAATTCTGCACTTCATTTTTGACAACTAATAATGGTTTGGCATTGGTATTGACAATAACACATTCAATTTTCATTTTATTCTATGCAGATGGACACCTTCCTCTACACTTAAGAATCTGTTAATGAGAGGGGCACCCTAACAAACTCTGGGACCAAGTGTCAGATGCCATACTTTATGCCTTCATATAGCAAGATCCTGAAAGCAAGGTAGCTTGTGAGACCTGCACCAAGATCAATATGGTCATGGTATTTGGTGAGATCACCACCAAAGGCCAGGGCCGACTGAGAAAATTGATAGCGATACATGCCGAGGTATTGGATTTGTCTCACCCGATGTTGGTCTTCATGCTCATGGCTGCAACGTTCGTCAGCATTGAGGAGCAGAGCCTCACAAAGCACACGGTGTTGATGTCACCTCATAAAGAAGCCTGAGGAGATTGGTTCTGGGGAACAAGGCCACATATTTGGCTATGACTCCCTCTCTGATGCCACTGACCCATGTTCTGGCAACAAAGCTTGGTGCGAGGGTCATATAGGCCCGGAAAAATGGGAAGAGTATCGAGTGTCAAAACAATGGTGGTGCGATGGTCCCAATTCGGGTTCACACTGTGCTTATCTCCATCCAACATGATGAGTCTGTCACCAACGAGCAAATTGCAGCTGACTTGAAAGAGCAAGTGATCCAATTAACGAGTGATCCCTTCCATGAACAGACCATCTTCCACCCGATCAAAACTTTGATTTCAGGCCTGGAATGGTCGCTATCAACCTTGACTTGAAGAGAGGTGGGAATTTCAGGTTCCAGAAGGCAGCAGCATGTGAGTATTTTGGCTGCGATGATCCTAATTTTGCATGGGAGAAAGTCAAGGTTTTGAAGAGTTACCAAGCTTGATTCAGTCATTAAAGTGCTAGTCCGTAAGAGAGATGCTTCCATGAGATTTTTATGTCCTCTTGGTTTTGCAGTCTATAACTATTCGGGGCTGCCTGCGGCCTTTTCTTGGTGCAAGTTTTTTCTGCCATTCATGTTGGTTGAGTGAAGTGTATCTTTAATTCCTGATCTCTCGATACCTTTACCTGTTCTTCATGTTATTGCTAATTACTAAAGATTGAGTGAAGTTGAAACACCTTGTCTGTCTATTTTGCATATCTTAATTTTTTAATTGGCTTTTGTATTACTTTATTTTGATTTTATTGTAATTCTGACTTCAGATCATCTTGATTTGGTTGGTTCTGGTTAAGCTGAACCATCTTATTTTATTCATAAAGCTTCGGTTCTGGAAAAAAGCACCTGCCTATAGAAAAGTGTCTTGATGACTATATGTCCATATGACGTCTACACAGCAGTTTGCACTCTGGATAATATGCACAATGATGGAAGTCAGATAAATCTAATCAAGCTCTCTTGTTTTAGGTTTGGTTATACTCTCTAGATAAATGGTTGTTGTGTTCCCTCTTTCATCGACTGCATGGTCTTTAACCACCACAAGTTTTCTACTGCTGTTTTATGAGCGCATATTGTAGCTAAAGAAGACTTTTGATTGCATTTCCTTTCAACCCAAAAAATGGGATGGAGTCTGACCTGCTCTTCTTGTTCCAATTCTGAAGGCAAATTATCTACATGCTCTATGGGAATGCCATGACTTCTCAGATTTTGTAACATGTGTCTTTGCTAGCTTAGTAAATATTTTCTTACTGTCATTGCCTGATATCCTCTCATGGACAAAACTAATAAAAGAACTAGAACTAATTTTGAAAGGGTTAAACAAATAATTATCAGAAAGATAAAAGGTCTGCATTTCTGTTTGACAATATCCAGTTCATGTAGCAAGCCTTGATGGGTACAAACGAATGGTCAAAACTACAATGTCGGAAAATAAGTAAATTATCACATATCTAGTTCAGAAGTGAATAGGAAAACTTGAAAACTAAGTGAACCAATGCCACTGATCTTCTGCCGCTCCTTTATCTAGTTGAATTGCTCAACAAGGAGCAAAATGACACCCCTTTTCCTTCTCTGAGCAAATATCACCCCTATTCTAAGTGCAAGCCTTATGAACAAGGCCGGACTCGTGTTCAACATAGGATTGATCTGGCGTTCAATTCTTAGTGCCCTCACCTTTCTTATTTTCCTCTCTTCCTTCATTTTCCCCTGTTTTCATCTTTTGTTTCAAGTGGGGGTTCTCTTCCCTTCATGGCCCGTGCCCACTTCAGTATTTCATAAAAATTTCTGGTGGATTCCTCCATATTTTTCTCTTTTTTTCATATAAAAGTTAATCCACTTTGTGCCTTTGTTTTTGTTGCATGCCATAGGCGGCTCTTCTTTGGATATGATTCATAGTTTTTTTTAAAAAAGAGAAAAATCCATTGCATCCATCTCTCTCTGAGAGAGAGAGAGCCGTGAAAATCAAATGAAATTTGGAGTCTCTTCAATGGATCACATGAAAAAAAAGAAGAAGAAAAAGTAAATAAAAAAAATCATCCATATACCAAGTATTCCATATTCTTGATACGACAAAGTTGTTGTTTACACATTCCCGAGCGAGAAGAAACGTGAGAGAGTGAAGTCAGGAGGGAAGGGATCACACGCAAGTTATTTAATGTCAACACTAGAAGTAGATGGAGCACTTCTCGTTCGTGTAGGCAGCCAGGAGGGTTCCGTCGGAACCCACCGCCAAGTCGCACTCGACGTGCAAGGTATGGTGGTGCGTGTCCCAGGTCTTCACCTTGAACCGGATGAGCGATTTCAAGTCGAGCCGGAACTCGACCCGGCCAGCCGCCGCCTCACCCGACAGCTGGGCCGCCAGCGCGTCCCCGGCCGCCGGCGCCGTCCCGGTGAGGTTCCCGGCGACCTGCGTCGTGTTCTTGGGCGGCTGGAAGAACGGGTTCAGGACCGGACCGGACGCGACCATCCTTTCCTTGTAGTAGACCGAGCCGTAGACGACGTCGTAGTAGATGCCAATCTTCCGGTTGGAGTTCCGGTCTGTGACGTTGAAGGAGATGGGCGAGTTGAGGAGGCCGGCCGACGGCTGGGCGACGGCGGGGGCGGAGAAGGAGGAGAGATAGAGGCGGGGGCGGTGGGGGCGGAGGCTGAGCCAGAGGATGAAGACGATGAGGCCGGCGAAGAAAAGGAGGGAGAGGAGAACGGAGCAGACGCACATGGCGAACCGGGTCAGCAAGCCCTCCCGGACAAGGTGCCGGGACCGGCGGGGGTTGGACCGGCTTTGGGTCTGGGGCGGTGACTGGAACGCGGACGACATAGCAGGCACTCTGGATGAGGGTGAGTTTCTACGTGAAGGGAGCGGTGACGGGACTCTTTTATAGAACTGGGAACAGGACGGAGATGGCGAGCTTTGGAAAGGGGTTAGGCGGTGGGAGAATATAGAGATCCTTCAGCTTTTCTCCTTCACTTTGCTGTTCGGGTTGAGGAAGAAAGGAATATTAACTAGTTGGACACTTTTGCTTCTTTCTGTTCTTGAACCGACCCAAAGCGGAGTTGGTCTAGTAATAATACCGGGGGCTGAACCAAATTAGTTTTAGGTCTAAGTTTGAGCAGCTTCAGGTTATCTTTGGTGTTATAACATGATTCCTCAGAAATTTCAGCTGGTTAAAATCATTGAACTAATCACATGGGTCCAAATTAAACTTGTTCGCGTTTGGTTTTAGCATGATGTTTTCCGCATGCAGTAGTTCTTAAAATATAAAATTATATTGAAATTTCCTCCATGATTCTAAGCCCTGTTAATACTAGAGCACTACACATACAACCTGCTCATCCAGGAGGCCACTAATCAATAAAAATCTAAATTTTTCCAAATCTTTCAATAAGGAAACAAGACAAAATCATTTTAAAATATACTTATTAGATGAGAGTCGCATTCATGTATAGTTTCTTTCTGTGATCACAATAATTCTACTTTCTTTTATATACATCATCTGAGCTTAGAACCAGTATATAAGCGGTTCACAAGTTTTGCGAAAGGTTGCGCTCAAAAGGACTATTCTTGAGTTGGTTTTATGTGGATTTGATTTAAATCCGGTCGATTTTATTTATTATGGGTTGGGTCGGTTGTGATCCAAACAGCTGAAGTACCAAGTATCCCTTCCTTGGGGCTGTGGCACAGTATGCTCCAAAGCACCAGAGACAAGACACGAGATCTGAAAAGCGAGCACTTCGACAGTTAACCAGCTTTTTTGTTTTCATAAAGGATAAAAAAAAGAAAACAAACCAAGGAGAGAATGAAGTGCCAGCTTAGGTTTGTAATGTTGTAAAGTACTTTTGATATAGCATCCTTGGGTGCTTTATAACCTTTTGATGTGACTGAGAATTTCTGCGAAACTTAGGCCTTGGGCAACTTGGGGAATCAAAAGTGGCAGGCTATGGACAGGACTTCTTCCCAACAGCGTCTGAAACTGAACTGAGAACAGTTCTCCGTCACTGGGATCAAATATCGACTGCCTCAGACTGCTTAAAATGCTCAAGTCACATTGGATAGGATACTTTTTGATTATATTCTGGTGCTTTAAAGAAATTAATCAATCCGTTCCCTTAAAAAAATAGAAAGGAGAAGGAGATAAAGAGAGAGGTTCGAGTCATTGGATGACTAGATATTTGATAGGTCCTTTGTGCTCATATTTGTTTCCATCACTCATTTAATTTAAATTAGTATTCTTTCTTTTTTATTTGTTGCTTGGATATTATGTCAATCTATTTCATGATTCTTAGTTTTATTTAAATTCTATTAACGGCCATTTAAAATCTTATCCAGGATTATTTTTGGCCAGTAAATTTAAAGGCAAAGACAATGCTGAAAAAGTTAAAGCCAAAATGCCAGAGCTTTAGCTAAGTTGTTTTGATTTTTCAATCTGTGATAAAAGCATCATAGGTCATTATGGTTGTAATGGCCCACGTCTTCATTTAAAAAACAAAAAAGCGCTAGCCAAAAAAATATTATTGGAGGTCATTGGCACTGTATAAGTATTCAAGAACTTTCTAGCACGTAATCTATATTGGACTAAACATATATCTATACAGTATTTATATACTCTCTTGTTTAAGTTTTCGGGTCATTGTTAAAGTCTATATCCTATTAAATTCAATCACAAATACCACAATCAGATCGTAGTTAGTCTCAAATTGGCCATACTGCAGTATCCCTCCTAGTCCATAGGGATTACAGATCGTGTCTGCTCTGATACTAATTATAATAACTTACGATCTGGCTTAAAAAATAGCTGGAAAGTATCATTTGAATTCTTCATTTCCACATAAATACCTATCCCTGGCACACTACCGACCTGAGATTAAAGACACCCATACAGGTCCTCGCTATAGCATCATCCATCTAGTAGATTTTATTATTGTATATTTAATTCAATTGTACTTTTTGCTAAGTTCTTAGACCATGCAACAACATTGTTCTGTAAGCTTTCAATTTGTAAGTTATTATGCTAGTCACAATCATCACCTATACACCTACACACAATATAAAGCTCATATTAGAAAAATCTTGAAAGAAAACTTTGAAGATAATTTGATGACAGATTTGAAGTGAAGGAGAGTACTTAAAAAAATTATGCCTGGTGATGATATAATGGTGACAGAATCATTAATATTGAGATTCAATCATTAAAATTTCTGGTGTTATTGACCACAAAATATAAAATATAGAAAAGCAGAATTGCAGCTTGTTTCATTTTGCTTATGAACCCATCCATGCTGCATTGCAATAATAATGACGCATTAAACTTTCTATGTTCCTGAACTTTTCGTGTTAATAATATTTTTAAGAAATAGTTATGCTCATAATTGAAAAAGAGTCCCCTTTGCATGCATGATTACCATCTATCATTAACATGGTATGGCTGATTCTGTTAATTTCTCCTTCCAACTTCAGGTGCTCATAGTGTTGGATTCTGTCACTGCACATTCTTCATCGATCGACTTTACAACTTCAGGGGTATTCATTAAATTATCCGCCGAATGAACCTAGCTTGCCCAAAACCCTAAAACAGAAATAACCTCCTCATGTTAACAGAAGTTGCTAACTCTAGATCCAACAGTCTCCATGAATCAAGTGGCCTCCACCCCTTTTACTCTAGACAACTCGTTTTATCTCTATGTGCTCAATAAGAAGGCAATTTTAAAGTTGGACCAAGATTTGGCTCTCACAATCTCACAAGTAGATTAGCTTCAAGATATGCGAATAATCAGAAATTTTTCAGGGGATACTTTTGAAAATTCATGATCAAACTTGGAAATGTGGGTGTACGAACAGGACAAAAAGGTGAGATCAGACTGTCAGAGTAAATAGTGACATGTCCAAGAAGTTGAGAAATTAATTGTATTCTCATAGTCTGTTTTATATTCTTTTTTCATCATCTCAGTTCAAGTCTCATATATTTATTATTGTTGTAACTTAATTCATTAATGATCTGAAGATAATAAGTAGAACCATGTGAGGTTCAGAATACATTGACTAAAAAAGAGCTTCTATTCTTGTACTGAAAGCTCCTAAGTATTGTCACTGTGATAATGGGCCATCAATTCATTATAGTGGGTTTAGTTTGTCATGCTTGTAGGTTATCCTGCCTCCATAATTTGTCTATGAGAAAATCATTAGCTCAAATTTTCAGTTGACTGACCTAACTGTGATGCATGTTACTTCTACCTATCTTCTATTCTCCCTTTTCCAAGAATTTATTGTGCTCTATCCTTCATTATCTTGCATCCAAAAAATAGAACCATCGTTATGTTTAAATTATATATTTTTGAGGAAAAGGGAGGAATAGTTAAAAATATCACTGAGTAAATGGAGTCCAACAAAAGTTTTTTCCTAAATTTCATAAGTCCCTCAATTAATCTTCTACCTGTCTTTTATACAGTATGTTTTGGGAGGAAATATTATTTATAAGCCTGGTATAGATATATGATTCCTGATTGGTTCCTAAGTTAGAAGCCTCATGAGAGCATGCTTTGGTGCAACGGTAAAGTTGTTCTATTATGATTTGGACATCGAGGTGTTTATTTCTGTTCTTGGGACCATGGTAGAACAACTGTGGCATCTCAAACCTTTCATTACGATAACTCATTGAAAATTACTAGCAACTAAAAACATTATTACTCACCCGCTTAAGAATCAAAGAAATACAAATACACTCGAAACTGTCATCTTCACATCACTGGATCTCTTAAAGAAACATAACGCAGCAATCCCAATATCCTAATAATCTTCCATAGGATCAAATAACAAGCCTGGCTAGCTAGTTAACAAAAGCACACGTCTTCCTGATCTCACCCTGCGTGCCTGTAAGGACTTGGATGTTACCCATGTTAATCATGGAGTCCCCGAAATCTTTGAAGAACTCCGATCCAAAGGCACCACCAGCTTGACGCAGAACATAAGCTCTGGTCTGGCTGTTTTGAAGAAGAGCTGCATCAGACTCGAAGAGCCCTCTCCTCTTTGACACATCGGTGTAGTAGCTTGTGTCGAATGTTCTGAAGCTCCCTGGATCCATCTCCACAAGGGTCGTGTTATCATTGGGGGCGCACTTGGCCTTCAACTTTGGTATGTAGTTGCCATCAAGGTTGGGGTCTGTGTCACCCCTGCCGGTGTAGTTGTATATGCGGTTCGAAAAGGCTGTGCAGTGCGAGGTCCCCAGTGTGTGCCCACCTGGTTGGAAAGGAGCCCAGTTAGATTTATGATCCTTGGTTGTTCATATAGAACTTTCAAATCTAATCCAAATGTTCTCACTACAAGGAAAATGGAAATTCTCGGCTTTGATATGCTGAAACTAAATAGAAGCGTTGGTAATTTGGTTCGTGCGCCAAAACTAGCGCCACCAACTAGCAACTCCTTCAAAAAGTGTCGGCAAATTAATTTTTGAATCTCACGTTGCCGACGCTTTTGCGACACTTTAGAAAGTGTTGGAAATAAAACTACCGACGTGGATAAGCGTCGGTATATACATTAAAAAGTGTTAGCAATGCCTGTTTTTTTTTTGTAGTGTCTCCAACTCTTAGTTTTAGAGTAAATATAGGACTCCTTGAATTTTGGCATGTCAAAGAATCAGGATTTGATTGTGCATAACATCAAACGTAATTTTCCATGCTCTATTTGATATAGGTATCTGATGAATTGGCTTAAGTTGGCATACGTAAGTTATGCAAACAATGAGCACAACAGAGTTGTATGTTGTAGGTAAATCAAACTTTTGTTTTCTCAAAAAGTAAATCAAATTATATGCACCTGATAGAACTACTAGGTCTTTGACACTAAGACCCTTGGAGGCAAAAGATGATATCAGTGAAGAAATGGTGGAATTGGAAGGCGGAAGCTGCCTGGTCTCCTGGGCAATTGATACGCGGCCATCTCTTCGGCCTGTCGGTACTGGCCAGAATGGTCCTTTGGTCTGGAAGCAGATAATTTTTTTGGTTAGAAAGGCCCTTAATTTATCAATCAGATAAGCTGTAGAATTGAACTAATACATGGCATTTCTTTTTCATCAAAATATACATGGCATTTCTTACCAAGAACACTGCATCCCTCGCAACCAATGCAACGATGTCGGCACAGGAGACTGTCATAGGACAAGCTTTCTCCAATCTAGCCTTGACACGGTCGATCACCCCAAAACCTCGGAGGCTTTGATTTGGGGGTGCATCTTTCTCAGCTACATTGTTCTGAGTAGAGTTCAGAAGGACTGAGCCATCACATCCCTGCATGCCGATCATTTATATTAAGAACACATCTTCTTTCATCTCTTGAATGATGTGCAAGAATGTTTGGCATGACAGGTTTAATGACATACCCTTACAAAACAATCATGGAAATGCATCCTAAGTAGAGGACCAGCAAGACTTGGAGCAACCGAAATGACTCGAGTCATCTCCTGGCGAACGATGAGTTCGATATCAGGACATGTCTTGCTGTAGAACCCAACCTGCAGGCCTTGTGCTGCCGCTGTGCCCAAGCAGAGAAGCACAAGAGCCAAAGAGAGCAAGAACATGGAAAAGGTTCTTGAGGCCATCTTACAGAGCAAAGGTTATAGAACTCTAATGCTGAAGTTTACAGAACTTGAAGCACTTATATAGTGTCTGGTGATCATCAGACTTGTACTTTGAAATGCTCATCTTCTTTGCAGTTTCATTTGTTTCTCTTACTTCTTCAATGGTTTGAAGAGTCTTTTAGTATCAATAATCGAGGTACGATTTTATGAGAGGAGTTCGGTGAGGAAGAAAATTTAAACATTTCGGCGAGAGGGTTGACTTAGCTTATGTTAGAAGCAATCACGTAACCTCGAGGGCTCGTGCTTCCAACGTTTCAGTTGGTATTAAACATGGACGTCAACTTAGCGCAACTCATCCATGCACCGGGAAAGGTGGCGGGGGGTGAGGAACTTGAACATGAATATTGAAAAGGATGAGTTCATGTACTCAACCATCAAATTAAGTTATTTGATCGTGTGGAAATCGAGCTCGAAAGACATTTTAAAATTACAGATCCAACTAGCCATCATCACTTATTGGTGTGGAGATCGTGCTAGTTTCGTGCTGGTTTCATAACATAAAAATGAATCAAATTGCTTAAATAAAGCGGCTTATATTATCATGCCCTCGTACTTGATATTTAACTAGAAGGGTCGTGGATTGCAGTTATAATGACAAGCGGATCTTAGTGAATAAACTATTGGTAACAGTCGTGCTAGAGTTTAGAGCGCGATTCAACTTGGTTCAGCAGTTTATTTTGAAAGGTAGAATGAATGTTAGGGGTTTGCTTGGTGGATTTTTCCATAATTTTAGTTGTCTCTAAGCATTAAGAGCCTAAATTTCTATTTTTTTTTAAAGGAAATCTGTTGCTGGAAATTGGACTCGGGGGCGGCCGTCGGCTGAGGAGGTGGAGCTCCGGCGAACGCTGGCGGGTGGCGATCCGTCGGCGAGCGGCGTTCTCCGTAGGGGGCCTGCAAAAGAAAACCGGTGGCCGGGGTTTCCGGCGCCGGCCCTCCGATGCTCAAGTCAGAGGGGGGCTTAATCTTGGAGAAGGGGAGAGGAGGAAGATATATTATGCTGGGCCTTTTTTTCTCTTTCCCCCCCTCTAAAAAGGAGGGGTCCTATTCTTATAGGGAGGGTCGGATTTCCTATGATGTGATGGGGCGAGGTCGCCGTACGACTTAGCACGTTGCTTGAGTCGGTGCGCGATCGGATGAATTAATATCTTGATGTCGGAGGTAAGGCCGGGATCATAGAGTTGTCACGGCTGACCGAACGCTGCTGAGCTGATTTGCCGTGGAGAGCTAACGATCCGTAGATAACCGGAGCCATGCGCATTAATTGTTGAGTGAATCGGAGATATGTATTAATTGTTGAGTGAATCGGAGATATGTATTAATTGTTGAGTGAGTAGGGGGTTTGCAGAGATCGTGCGCATTAAATGCTGGAGGCGGTGGCAGGGCATGGCCCCTGACCGGACTTCGGAAGGGCGCAACCGTGGTAGGTGGGCGACGAGGTCGGACTTCCGAGGTCGGGCGTTCTGAAGTCGGGCATCAAGTTCGGTCGCCTGAGATCGGCCGTCATCCTGCTCCGTATCGGCAAGGTTCTCATGTACTCGGGGGGACTTGCATTCCCTCAACACTACCCCCCGACTTCCGAGTTCGAGCTGCTCGCGAGCTCGGACGTGGGAAGTAGTGGTCTTTATTATGGTGGCAGGGATCGAGGAGAGTTGAATTATGCTGGCGCCCTCATGCGTCCCGAAACGTTTATAACGGAAGGGAGGCGGGGGGTTGCGCCTCTCGACCCTTCGTTGCCGTCTCGTATGGTGAGCTCATGACGGAGTCCTGGGACCTGGTGGGGCGGCGCCTTGATTCCGTATTCGAGGCGTCCTTCTTGAACAAGTACGCTGTCTCAATCTTCGAGGTGGACATGTGGTGTGATCTGGGCGGAGGATATTTATTGAGCCGGACGCCTTGGGGTCGGATGTTAGATCAGCCGTTCGGGGCCTAAAGCCAAGTCGGTCGTCCGGGGCTGAGAATTAGGCCAGTTGCTTGAAGTCGGACGCACTTAGTCTCGCATCGGCCGAATGGGGATTTGGGAGGCTACAATTATGTCGGCGCTCCGCGCGTCCCGAGGCTCCTTTAATAAGGAGAGCGGGGGCGGCACTTGCTCGCCTTTCGAGGTGATCCGGTGTAGCAGGTCCATGATGAGGCCGCGAGATCCGATGGGACAGTGCCCCGGTTCTGCACTCGAGGTATCAGTCCAGAATGAATGCGATGCTTTGACTTCCGAGGCCGACACGTGGCGTGATCCGGACAGGGGGTGGAAACCAGCCCTACCGATCTGAGCCGTTAGAAAGGTCTATATAAACCCCCCAATCTGGCCCTAGGAGAAGTCTTACTTAGTTGCTGTCTCCTTTCCGCCGTTTCTATCCTCGTCTTCTTTTTCAGTCACAACAGAACCTCCCCGGCGGTGCCCGGAGCGATTTCCGGTGGCTCTTCCCGTAGGTTTTCTCCTTGTGCTGGCTAGGGGGTCTTCCTTTTTCCTCCCTTTCCCCATCTCCTTCGTCTTTCGGTCATTATTCTTTCCTCTAAAATGGGTCTTGGTCCGGATGAGGCTGGATCTAGTTTGTCGGCGGAGGAACTGGAGTTGGTCCGTACCCGGTTCTTTTTCCGACCTGGGTTTGGTCTCGAAACTGCGGGGCGGGAGGACAGGGTGACGCGGCCGCCCCCAGGTCGGATCAGGATTCATCTCGAGTCACTCTGAGCCGGCTTGCGGTTCCCCCTTCACGAGTTCTGAACAGCTTGCTGGTGGAGTACCAACTCGTCCCAGCACAGCTCGCCCCGAACTCATGGAGGACCATAGTCGGATTTTTGTCCCTTTGCCTTGCGCACGGGATTCCGACTTTGGTGAGAGTTTTCCGCCGGTGTTTCTTGTTGAAGACAAATCCGACGGATGGAGAGTGGCTATACTTCGCCTTTCGGGGCGGTATGTCACTTTTCCAAGGTGCCCCTTCCTCTATTTATAAGTGGAAGGGAAAATTCTTCTTTCTTGCATCCGAGGTGCCATGGGGATTCGACCTGAGGTGGGGGCACCCCCGGCTGAAGGCCCTTAACAGGCTCTCCGAGCCCTCGGCGAGCGATCAAAGGGTCCTTGACGCTCTGCGGGGCCTCGAGAAGGGTTTTAATCTGACCGACCTCCTAAAAGAGGATGCCTTGGCGAGCATTGGCCTGAGTTCGGCGCATCCCGAGGGTAAGAGCAGCCACATTGTTTTGTCTTCGCCTTATTCGTTTCTTTCTCTCGTTCTTTTGATGTTGGTCTAACACTCAAAAGGATTTCTTTGTCTCAGACATTCCTCACATGCCGACCAGCAACACATCCCTCTTCTCTCGGTTGAAAAGGCGAGAGGCCGAGGCCGGCGGGGCTATTCCTCAGCCCCGGAAGAAGTCCAAGTCGGCTGCCACTTCTACTCCTGCCGGGATAGGAGGCCCGGAGGCGGGGACCTCGGCAGCCATTCAAAGGCGAGCGTCGGCCGCCGCGGACGCGGGCTCGAGCTCCGCGAGGGCATCCGACTCGGCGGCCCCGCCCTGCCCTGCCCCTGTCTCCCAGCGGGAGGGGCGGACGACCATCCAGTTGCAGCGCTCGGAGCCCGAGCCGAGCAGGGCCCCGAGGCTCCAATTTCGGGCGGGCCGAGCACTTCGCGGGGCCCAAGGGGAGAGTCGGCCGAGCCGGGGTCCCCACTCCTCGAGGGGAGCTCGGCCTTTCATGACGCCAACGTTGCGCGCGCGGTGTTTTGGCGCGCCATGCTTCCGGCGGACCGGGCCGAGTTCCGGAACTTGTCACTGGAAGAAATTGTCGACAGTACTTACTGCAATACTGTTCGGGTAAGCCATTCTCTGAATTTTCCTTCGGCTACTAGTGTATATATATCCTTTACTTATGATTGCTTTCTCTCTTCTTTTTTTTTTTTTGCAGCATGTTCACGAGGTCGACACCCTGGTATTCATTGCCCAAGGATGTCAGGAAAAGACTCGACGACTTAGCCAGCAACTGGAGCCGGCAAAAAAGAGGGTCGCCGAGTTAGAGGTTGCGCTAGCAGAGGCCGAAGCATGGAGGGAGGCAACGGAGGCTGGGCGACTGGCCATTGTCGAGGAGCTCGAGGAGGAGAGGGCTGCTCACTCTCTGGGCTTCTTACCCAGCATATTGCCTCACAACCAGCGGAATCAGGAACCTGGGCCACAGATATAAGGCGACGATCCCAACCAAGGCTATCGTAAGCCTGACCCGCTACCACTGCATCCGTCCGTTTTCCTTTAAATGTTGTTATGCCCCAGTGACGTCGGCCCTGCGCGCTTCGGAGGCGCGCCTGATGGAGGCTCGATCTGAAGTTGCGGGCCTAAAATATGAAGGCGAGGTCTTGTGCTTGAAGATCGAGCAGCTTGAGGCCCGGAAAAGGAGGGCGCTCGAGCGAGCCGAGCATGCCGTGGACTTCTTCAAGGACTCAGAAGAATTCCGCGACATGCTGGAGGAGGAGACCGTGGATGGGTTTCTCCGCGGCTTCGATAATTTTTGGAGGCAGATGGCTCAGTTTTGCCCCCAGCTCGATCTCTCAACGATCCGTCCGAGGATGAGGTTGGACGCCGACTCTGATGACGACGTTCCTGCAGCCCTTGCGTCCGAGGAGGAGTTTGCCGAGGCCGAGGCGGACGCCGCCGCGCCGGCGGTGATGGAGGCTCCCCGCGGTGGAATCACCGAAGACGCTCCCGAGGCACCCACCGAGGTCCCTGTTGCAGACCCCAAGCCCGCGTCCGCTGAAGGCCCTCAGGTCATCGCCATAGATGACCCCGAGAGTGACGTCGGCGCGACTGCCGCCCCTTAGGATTTAGATTCTTTTTCTCTTCTTCATTTGTTTTCTTTAGTTGTAAGTGAGGTCGGTGTTCAACTTATTGTTCTACCGACCCTAAATTTTGTATCCTAGCCTTTGGGCTGCTTATTAATGAAAACATGTTTTGTGGCTATGTGTTTTGCTTTTCTTTCCTCCGACTTGTTCAAGTATTCGAGTTCTGGTTACGCTGATTAGGGGGACTCCGAGCTCGGACTCTAGGAAGATTCACAAAGTCTTGGAGCTCGGATTTGAAGCTTGCAGGGGTCGCCGGGTTTGGCTTCTGGATTTCCAAGGCACCAGGCTCGGGCCTCGGACCCCCAAAAGGGGTATTGTTAGACTTGCATGGGTCTCTACTGGGGTATTTGGCCAAACTTTTGAGTTCGGCTTTTTCGAGCATAGGTCCATAAAAATGTTAGGGTTGATCCCAAAAAGGGGATCATGAACTGCCGTCGGGGCTTTCGTGGTTGTTGGCCTCGGGCTCAGCCGAGGTTCTGGCGAGCAGAGTCGAAACCTATAGAGAGTGCCTTGGCCCTCTTGAGCTCGATCAGCGCACATGTGGTCGAGGTCGTTTCCGCGGGTTAACGTCGATATCTCAACGCATGGGGGCTGAATCGAGCCCTTATGCAGAAAGGTTTGTATGAATTGTCATGGGAATTATCAGTATGGAGCATACATGAGATCGGTGGAATCTCGGTCTTGGATCAATTCGGAGGGGCGACCCGGCCTTGGCTGGGATGAGGTCCCGATCTCAATCGGGATTTCGCTGGCAATACATAGGTAGATGAATATAACAAAGTGGGACGTACCTCTTGCACCTCCGAGATCGAGCGCTTCATAGTGGAGTAGGTCGTTTTGTTTCATGGCCGGCCTCCGGAGTCGCCCTTTAGCTTGGGGTCTGTTCCAGGAGTACCAATCGAACCAGGAGGCATTGCTGTTGTTGAAGGTTTTTGCGAACGTTGTTCCGTTGTTGCTGTCGAAGGTTTTCGCGAACGTTGTTCCGTTGTTGCTGTCGAAGGTTTTCGCGAACGTTGTTCCGTTGTTGCTGTCGAAGGTTTTCGCGAACGTTGTTCCGTTGTCGCTGTCGAATATTTCGGAGGACCGTCAAGGCACTATCCCCGGTCTCATTAGGTTAAGAAAGTTTAAGCTCGCCATCGGCCTAGCGGTACTTTCCGAGGTCGAGGGAGTTTGGAACTCTACGGTCGACACACGGGGCATCCCGACCTTGGTCGAGGTATCGAGCGCGAAGTCGAGGGAGCTTGGGCTCGCTATCAACTTGGCGTCGCTTTCCAAGGTCGAGGGAGTTTGGATCTCTACGGTCGACACTCGGGGCATCTCAACCTTGGTTGAGGGATCATACACGAGATCGAGGGGTCTAGGACCGCACTGTCGACCCGCAACACTTTTCGAGGTCGAGGGAGTTTGGGACTCTACGGTCGACTCTCGGGGCATCCCGACCTCAGTTGAGGGATCATGCGCGAGGTCGAGGGGTCTGGGAACGCACCGTCGACCCGCGATGCTTTCCGAGGTCGAGAAAGTTTGGGACTCTACGGTCGACACACGGGGCATCCCGAACTTAGTCGGGGTCTCGAGCATAAGGCCGAGGGAGCTTGGGCTCATCGTCGACCTAGTGGCGCTTTCCGAGGTCGAGGGAGTTTGGGACTCTACGGTCGACACACGGGGCATCCCGAACTAAGTCGAGGTATCTGAGGATCACAAACATCCCAATATTAGGAGTGTCATAAAATAACCATTGAGAGGAGGTAAATCATTGTAAGGAGGAGACGGGATTCATGTTCCTAATCACCAGGGGCCCCTTAGGGTTTTATTGATAATACATCCGTAGGTTCTCGGAATTCCAGCTTCATGGGATAGGGGTTCCTTCGAGAGACTCCAATTTGTACGCTCCGGATCGTTGTACTCGGGCGATTCGGTATGGTCCTTCCCAGTTTGGAGCGAGCTTTCCCTGCTCGGTAGGCTGAGAAGCTTCGGCTCTTCTGAGGACGAGGTCCCCTACCTTGAAGAGCTTGGGCTTGACTTTGGAGTTGTAGTATTGGGCCGTTTTCTGCTGGTACCTTGCTATGCGGATTCGGGCGACCTCTCGTGTTTCTTCAACGAGGTCCAAGTTATTCCTGAGCCGAGAAGAGTTGGAGTCGGCGTCGTAGTGCTCCACCCTCCAGGATGGGAGGCCGATTTCCAGCGGGATAACAGCCTCCGTCCCGTATGCCAGGTTGAAGGGAGTCTCGCTAGTGGGTAATCGGAACGTAGTCCGGTAAGCCCAGAGGACGTTGTACAGGTCCTCGACCCACTGTCCTTTGAACCGATCAAGCGTAGCCTTGAGCCCCTGCAAAATGGTATGATTTGTTATCTCAGTTTCTCCGTTTGTCTGGGGATGGGCGACCGAGGTGAAGCGGTGGTCAATGCCGAGTTCGGAGCAAAATTCTCTGAAGTGGATGTTGTCGAACTGACGGCCGTTGTCAGATATAAGGATACGGGGGAGTCCGAATCTGCAGATTATGGATTTCCAAACAAAGTCCCGCATCTTTTGCTCGGTGATCCGGGCTACAGGTTCGGCTTCGACCCATTTGGTAAAGTAGTCGATGGAGACGACCAGGAATCTTCTTTGCCCAGTGGCTAGGGGAAAGGGCCCCAGGATGTCAATCCCCCATTGGGCAAATGGCCAGGGGGCGATAATCGAGGTCAGCGGGGCCGAAGGTCGGCGCTGGATATTGGCATTCCGTTGACACCGATCACACCTCCGGACGAAGTCCGTTGCGTCTTTCTGAAGTGTGGGCCAAAAATAACCTTGGCGCAGGATCTTATGCGCGAGTGCTCGGCCTCCCAGGTGGTCTCCACAAATCTCTTCATGGACCTCTCGTAGAGCATAGTCTGCCTCCGAAGGGCGGAGACATTTAAGGAGGGGAGAAGTAAATGACCGGCGATAGAGCCAATCCTCATATAGCACGTACCGGGGAGCTTGACGCCTGATCCGGCGAGCCTCCAGCTCGTCGTGAGGGAGGGTCCCGTGCTGGAGGTAGTTGATGAACTCGTCGATCCAGCTTGGCTCGATGTTGATGCACATGGTCGATTTAGGTTCCTCTGTGCTGGGTGTTCGGAGGTATTCGAGCGCCGTTGCCTTGGAGAGCTCACTCATGCGGGAGGTTGCCAGCTTTGACAGTTGGTCCGCCCTGAGGTTCTCCGTTCTGGGGATATGCTGGATGCTGAAGGAGCCTAGGGCGGATGTAAGTTCCCGCACTTTTTGAAGATATTTCTGCATTGATGGCTCCTTTGCTTCGAAATCCCCCTGGACCTGGCTCACTATTAGTTGGGAGTCACTGAAGGCCTTTAGGTCTTCTACCTTCAGCTCCTTTGCCAACTTGAGTCCGGCAATGAGCGCTTCGTACTCTGCCTCATTATTTGAGGCTGGGAACTCGAGGCGTAGGGCCTGCTCAGCCACCACCCCATCCGGGCTGGTGAGGATGAGTCCCGCTTCGCTACCCCTCGAGGTCGAGGAGCCATCCGCATGTAGGACCCATGGCAGCCTCGGGGTCTTCTCTGTGGGTGCGAGTGGCAGCTCGGGATCGTCTGGCAGGGTGCACTCCACGATGAAATCGGCGAGTACTTGGGCTTTAATAGCTGACCTGGGCCGATATTCAAGGTCGAACTCTCCGAGCTCAACCGCCCATTTGGCAATCCTTCCGGCACGATCCGACCTTTGCAGTATTTGCTTCATAGGCTGGTCGGTCAGTATGGCTATGGTATGTGCTTGAAAATAGGGCTGGAGTCTCCGAGCTGAAATGATCAGGGCAAAAATTGTCTTCTCAAGCTTAGAATATCGGGTCTCAGGATCCCTGAGAACCCGGCTAGTATAGTAAACTGGCTTCTGGAGCTTGTCCTCTTCCCGGACCAGGACCGAGCTTACTGCGACCGGAGAGACGGCCAGATACAAATAAAGAACCTCGCCCTGCCGAGGCTTAGTAAGCAGCGGGGGGAGGCCAGGAGGCACCTGAGCTCTTCAAAGGCCCGCTGGCATTCCTCCGACCACAGGAAGTTCTTTGGCCGCTTTAGGATCTTGAAGAATGGAAGGCAGTGCTCGGCCGACCTGGAGACAAACCTCCCTAAGGCTGCGACCCGCCCAGTGAGCCGCTGGACCTCCTTAACCGTCCTTGGAGGTATCATCTCTTGCAGCGCTCGGATCTTCTCAGGGTTGGCTTCAACTCCACGCTGGGTCACTATGAAGCCCAGAAATTTACCCGAGGTGACTCCGAACGCGCACTTCGCCGGGTTGAGCTTCATTTGGTATTTCCTGAGCTTGGAGAATGTCTCATTGAGGTCAGCTACATGGTGCTCCGCCGCTCGGCTCTTTACCAGCATGTCATCCACGTAGACTTCCATATTTCGGCCGATCTGATCTCCAAAGATTTGGCTGACCAGCCTTTGGTATGTGGCTCCTACATTCTTCAGTCCGAATGGCATTACTTTGTAACAATAAGTGCCCTTGTTGGTGATGAAGGCCGTCTTCTCCTCATCTTCGAGCGCCATTCGGATCTGATTGTATCCTGAGAAGGCGTCCATGAAGGTCAGCAGCTAGTGTCCTGAGGTGGAGTCGACGAGTTGGTCGATGCTGGGGAGAGGAAAACTATCCTTCGGGCAGGCCTTGTTCAGGTCGGTGTAGTCTACACACATGCGCCATTTCCCGTTGGCCTTCTTCACGAGGACCACGTTGGCAAGCCAATCTAGGTAGGAGACCTCCCGGATGAAGCCGGCCTCAAGGAGCTTATCCACTTCCTCGGCTGCCGCTTGCTGCCGTTCCGGGGCAGAGCCCCGTTTCTTTTGTTTTACAGGCCTGCAAGTCGGCTTCACCTGGAGTCGGTGGATCATAACATCAGGATCGATTCCCGGCATGTCGGCGGGCGACCAGGCGAAGACGTCGATGTTGGCCCAGAGGAATTCGGTCAGGCGCCTTCTTTCGCAGGGGCTTAGGCCGGAGCCGATCTGCATAGTTAGCTCTGGGCAATTTTCTTGTAAAGGAATTTGATTAAGAAGCTTACCGGGCTCTACTTGCTTCTTCCAGAGGTCATCCCTTGCGTCCAAGGTCTCTATGGGCAGCATGCGGCCCATCGCTTGAGTTGGCACCTCGGCTGATAGCTCTTGCCGACTCGACGCTTCAGTTGGTTGCTTTGCTTTGCGGGTCGCCATGTAGCACTGTTTAGCCATCAGTTGGTTCCTGCGGACCTCGCCTACCCCTTGGTTGGTGGGGAATCGCACGAGTAGGTGGCAGGTCGAGACCATGGCTCGGAGGGCATTTAGCCCTGGTCGTCCGAGGATAGCATTGTAGGCTGAGGGTAGGCGGACCACAAGAAAGTCCGTCCTCATAGTACTTTCTCGGGGGGCGAGGCCGACCGTAACAAGAAAGCTGACCTCGCCCTCGACCGGGACCGAGTCCCCGGTAAATCCAACGAGCGGGGCATTAATATTCCGAAGCTGGCTTCCCGTTGACCCCATTTTTTGGTAGGTGTGGTAGTACAGAACATTAGTTGAGCTTCCATTGTCAACTAAGACACGTTTTACATCAAATTTATTTATAATCATGGAGATGACCACAGCGTCATCGTGAGGGGTCTCAACCCCTTCTAAATCCTCATCCGAGAACGAGATGGCTTCAGAAGTGCGCAGGCGCTTTGGGGGGATTCCTTCTTGGGCTGAATCTCCAGCCGAGGTTCCTCTAATTACATTGATGGTGCCAGCGATAGGCCTGTTGTTATTCGGATTTTCGGACGGTGCGGCGTTTTACACTGGCCTTCTTTCCTCACATCGGTTCCTTACGAACTGATTGAGTACTCCGCGGCGAATAAGCGCCTCAATCTCGTCTCGGAGCTGAAAACAATCCTACGTGTCGTGCCCGTGGTCTCGATGGAAGCGGCAATACTTTCTGGGATTGCAGGGAACTCCTGTATCCCGCATAGGAGGCGGAGGTCGGAAAAAGTCCCGACCTTCAATCTCCATCAGAATCTCGGCTCGGGGCGCGTTGATAGGAGTGTAGTTTTCGTACCTCCCCGGGTGCATCCGAGGTCGTAGTGGGGACCTTGGCTGAGGCGGGGACCTCTGTCGAAGCTGTCCCCGCTGTCGAGATGGGCTTCTCAGCCGGAGAAGGTTCTTCTCCCGGCAGGGGGACCGGCTTCTTTGACGGCCGCGCTCCTCGTGGTGTTTCTTCTGCTTCTTTGAAGCTTGTTCGGTTGTACCCCGCCTGGAGGCAATAGCCTCCTCGGCCTTAGCATACTTTCAAGCTCGGGCCAACATCTCGGTGAAGTCGACGAGGAAGTTCTTCTCGATAGAGAAGAGGAATCTATAGGAACGAGCCCCAGTTTTTAGTGCCGACATGGCTATCGACTGGTCAAGCTCGTGAACTTCCCACGTGGCGGCGGTGAAGCGGTCAAGATACTCCTTAAGAAATTCCCCCTCCTTTTGCTTGATATCTAGGAGGGAGTCCGATGTCCGCCGCTGGTGCCGGCTGGCAGCAAAGTTGGTGGCGAACTGCCTGCCGAGCTGCTCGAAAGAGGATACCGTGCTCGACTTTAGCCCGGAAAACCAAAGCCGAGCTGTCCCTCGGAGGGTCACTGGGAAGGCCTTGCATAGCACGGCCTCCGAGGACCCTTGCAGTGCCATAAGAGCTCGGTAGCTTTCCAAATGGTCAAAGGGATCGGTGGTTCCGCTGTAGGGCTCCACTTGAGGCACCTTGAACCTCAGGGGGACCGGCTCGTCCTCGATTTGGCGGGAAAAGGGGGACTTGGTGGTAAATTCAAAATCCCCCTCATGCCTTGCCTTCCTGCTGTGGAGCGCTTCAGGTTCTCGACTTTTCTGTCGAGCTCCCCAACCCGGAAAATTGTCACCGTAGTTTGCTCCGGCTCACGGCGGTCCGGGGCCGACTCGGCTTCGGAGAGCTGAGGTCTTCTGTCTAGACTTTCCCCCGGCAGCTCTCTCTGGGGGGACACTCGCTTTTCGTTGTTGGCCCTGGAAGAGCCATGAAGGTTCTGGCCTTGGAGAATCGGGCCGTTCGGAGGAAGCACCGACGGTATCTGGGCCTGCGGGGGGAGCGTAGGTAAGGCTTCCTCACGCCGCAGACCTTGGACGGCGGCGGCCAAGGCCTGGACTTGCTGCACCAGGGCGTTGAACTGTTCCGGCTGAACTTGAGGAACCGGATCAGCCGGAAAAAGCAAATTCTGGACAGAGTGTCCAGGGCTCTGCGGGAGACGTCGGGAAGCGTTGGAGGCTCCCTTACTTCTGAACTTCATGACCGCGACTCGGGGCCCTTCCTCTAGCGCCAACTGTTGCTGGAAATTGGACCCGGGGGCGGCCGTCGGCTGAGGAGGTGGAGCTCCGGCGAACGCTGGCGGGTGGCGATCCATCGGCGAGCGGCGTCCTCCGTAGGGGGCCTGCAAAAGAAAACCGGTGGCCGAGGTTTCTGGCGCCGGCCCTCCGATGCTCAAGTCAGAGGGGGGCTTAATCTTGGAGAAGGGGAGAGGAGGAAGATATATTATGCTGGGCCTTTTTTTCTCTCTCCCCCCCTCTGAAAAGGAGGGGTCCTATTCTTATAGGGGGGTCGGATTTCCTGTGATGTGATGGGGCGAGGTCGCCGTACGACTTAGCACGTTACTTGAGTCGGTGCGCGATCGGATGAATTAATATCTTGATGTCGGAGGTAAGGCCGGGATCATAGAGTTGTCACGGCTGACCGAACGCTGCTGAGCTGATTTGCCGTGGAGAGCTAACGATCCGTAGATAACCGGAGCCACGCGCATTAATTATTGAGTGAATCGGAGATATGTATTAATTGTTGAGTGAATCGGAGATATGTATTAATTGTTGAGTGAGTAGGGGGTTTGCAGAGATCGTGCGCATTAAATGCTGGAGGCGGTGGCAGGGCATGGCTCCTGACCGGACTTCGGAAGGGCGCAACCGTGGTAGGTGGGCGACGAGGTCGGACTTCCGAGGTCGGGCGTTCTGAAGTCGGGCATCAAGTTCGGTCGCCCGAGATCGGCCGTCATCCTGCTCCGTACCGGCAAGGTTCTCATGTACTCGGGGGGACTTGCATTCCCTCAACAAAACCAATCTTAAACTCGAATGAGAAACATAACGTTGACCAGTGCACTTTGCGTGGGTAAATATATGCTTATAGGTAACATCTGAAGTCATTAGTTCTTTCATTAGCTTGGTTGCCGTGGAATCAATCCTAGCCTACTCATAAAAAAAAGAAGCACTATGTTTGAATGTACTATGTTACCTTCGCTTGAAAGACTATTATGAAGAGTTCCTATATTTGCATACCTAGTGATCCTTTACGCTCGCATCCTCCCATTTAAGTGTAGCTTCTGGATAGTCTTAATTTCTAGCAAAGGAACATAATCATTTAAGCACTGGCATCCTTTCCAGACTAAGGATCGAAATCCACTCAAATATAATCATAAGCATAGGTTATGACCCAAATCTACTCTGATACTATTTATAACGACTCAAAACCTCATCTAAATAGGCTAGTTAGAATTAATGTATTATTTTAATTTTTTAATCTTATATATCTATCTAGTACGTAACTGATATGGGAATGAACACACCCCCATGGATCCTCACAGCTATCTACGAAGGCACCGCACTCTGTAGTATAAAAGCTGCACTATAGAGGATCCCGTTCATATGAACCTAATTGGATAGTTTATTCTTCTAAGCTCATGATCCACTATCGCTTTTTTAGCTTAGTTGAGTTGCGCCCCATTCCACCATATGTATGTCATGGGTGCGATCGTGCACTTTATAGCATGGAAGACACATCTCCTACATTTCTCGGATTAATCTATGTTCTTCTGGGTAGGTATGGTCAGCCTTGATTGAATTATACTTCACGGAGCTTATTAGTAAGTTCAGCACATGGGAGATCATCATTACTTCATAATCAAACTGTGCATTCACATATCATAGTAAATTTCTTTGTATTCTAAATCAATGTATAGACTATTAGAAGAATCTAACATGAGAGCTATTAATGATCGACGCGAACAAACTACTTACTCGGAGGATTTTATGCAACTATCAAGCTGCATGTGAGGTTAGGTTTAGTCTGCTTTTCATCCTTGAAGGCATCGTTCATGTCACTACTCAAAGCCTTGTTGACAAAATCCCCTATGAGTTGTGCCCTGCTTTCAAATATTGTATATCACACGTTTCTCCTAAGTTTCTTCAAGGGAAAGGTCATCTTCTCTGGTTGACATTGCTTTCCCTTTGTTTTTTTTCCCTTTTAATTCAAATAGTTAGGGTTGATACCGAATATCCAGCGAAGATAGAGAAACAAAACACTTTCTGACTCCCTTGCATGTGTGATCTCATATATACTCTGGGATACGATGCATGAAAGCATGCCTTCCACTGGTAGAACAATAAATTGAGTAAGATTAATTGACTCAATTTCCATAATGCATGAAATAGTTTAAATCTACTGCATTTCAGGATTTAAATTAATGTCTTAATTAGTTTGGCTTCTCTATATGTATAACTGCTTCTTACTAGAGCTTGTTACTAATATGAGCTTACAAGTAACATATAGTATTACCTGTGCAAGCAAATTAAGATTTGTATGGCATATAATCTAAAGACATTGTCAGTCATGGCTTGCATATCGTTGCATTCGAAATTATGATATGAAGAAAAGTAAGTAAAATTATCGGATTTGGTAATATTTAAATAGCCTTTAGATGTGAACTGTTAAAGAAGAGGTGCTGGTGCATCCAATAAAGCCTTCTATCTCGGGCCCAAAAATAAGATATCGGTGACCAATTGCGGTCCTTCCAAAAAACCTTGCATTAGCTGACCTCTCTTCAACATTTGTAAAAATAAAGCAATTATGGTGCTCTGCAAACGTTGGTGGAAGGACTTACACAAAGCCTATGAGGAAGTGTTTAGAGAGAGGTGCTTCAATTCCTCTGGATTGTGGATTGAATTAGAAGAGAGTTCTTTGGAAGACAACTTCCCCCTACTGAAGTGAAGGAACTTGCTTTAATTTCTGCTGCTAATGGACTAACTTTAGACCTACCAGGCTGGACAATGATTTAGTTGACCTGAGCACCTCTCTGAAGCTTGGTTATAAGCCCTTAAGTACATGTATCACGCATTTCTTATCCATTAATTAAAAGAAAAAAAATAGCCGGATATCTACGTAGGGTGCTTGTGTGAGGATCCGTGCGGACGTGTGTTTAGTCCCATATCAGTTATTCGCTGGGTAGATCTTGGGTACTTATACAGAATCAAGAAACCCAAATAATATCTCCGGCTAGCCATTTTGGGTAAGGTCCTGCATTGTTACAAATGGTATCAGAGTGGACCCGACCCATAACCTATGTGGACTAGGGGACACTGCAGCACAGATCTATTGGAGCTGACCACGGGCTGATCGTGGTGTTTGTTATTAGATTCTAATGGATTTGAACCTTTAGTCTCACGAGGACGTCAGCACTTGAACGGAGGGAGTATGTGAGGACCCGTGCGGGCGTGTGTTTAATCTCGCATCGATTATTCGCTGGGTAGATCTTGGGTACTTATACAAGATCAAGGAACCCAAATAATATCTTCCGGCTAGCCATTTTAGGTGAGGTCCTGGGTTGTTACAGCTTGTTTGTTCACTGAATAGTAATTTGATTTTTTTTTCTTAAAAAAATATGTTTAGAAAAAATTTTCCAAAAAAAAGAACTACGTTGGGACGAGCTTCCCCTGGAATAAGATAGAAATGGTTTATCTTTAAATAATTAATTAATTTGGCTATATTTTTTCCTTTCTGTACTGAGCTGGGCCATCACGCCAAAGAGGTTGGGCGCGAGCCTTGTGGAATGGGCTTGCATGAGTCCAGTAAAGATTGGGCCTCGTCCTTTATTCCATTTGGTTGGGAATTGGCCATCAAACCTCATGGTTCCAGTAAAAGTCTGCAAATTGGTTCTCTAAGTTAAGGGAGAGGATCAGATCTGCTCATTTATAAAAAGAAAGGTAATCGGCACATCCTCCATTTTGTTTATTCTTTTTCTTTACTTTGTGACTAACAGACCAAACTGATTCCCTGGTTTAAAATGTCATAAGTTACCTCTATGTTTTCCGGCCCTTGATGAATTAAATATTTGTGCCATAACTTAAATTCAATGCTTGATTAGTGATCTATTTGTCTGGCTAGCGCAATAGAGACCACAGATTACATCCAAGAAAGAATCAGATGTGCAGCATACCACTTGGGTTCATCTTTTTGGAAGATCCTGGGGAGGATGTTGTTAAGAAGAGTCAAGGACTTGAGCTATGGAGGGACTCTCCTCTTGGAAATATGTTAGGTGCTACCGTGGCATTGGGTGCTGCTTAGATGACCGTTGTAATGACAGGCCAGTTGGGCTGGAATGAATAAATTGAGCCCTAATAGCTTCCTATCAAGAAGGCTAAGATAATGCGGCTCTGTCGTAGAAGATTGGCCTTAGTTGCATTATTAACAAACTGCCGATGCAAAATGAACAAGAACAGTCTTCACCGGGCCTTGTTTTGAAAGGTTAGTTTATTGATTAGTGGTGGTGGCCCATAAATTTTTATTGGGACGATCCATGCAGGTATATGTTTAGTCCTATAATAGCTATATTTTGAGTAGATCTTACATCCTTATACAAGATCATAAAATCCAAATAACACATTACGACTAGCTTTTTTAAATAGAATCCTAGATTGTGATAAATGGTAGTAAAGTGGACCAGTCCTATAGTCCATATGGACGAGGTGATACTGTACCATGGGCTAATTGTGATGTTTGTTTTTGGATATAGTACTTATAATTAAATTTGAATAGATCTAGCCCATAACTTGATAAGGACGTTAGTGCTTGAATAGCAAACATGTAAGAATCCACATTGGCATATATTTAGTCCTGTTGTGGTTCAAATTTGGCCCGAGGGTGACCACGCCGGTGGAGTCGAGGGAGCCGCTGGTTGTTGGAAGAAGAAGACGGGAACCACCTCCTGCGCGACGGAGGCGGACCTGCACAAAATTTCACCAGTGTTTTCGGTGAGGACCCTCCAACGATCAAGTTAGAGTGGGATCAATTTGGTCCAGCCAAGAGTCCCTAGAAGTTACCTGATCGAGCTATTTATAATCTCGGTGGAGAGGCCCAGGTGGCAGAGGCACTGTCAGCCCTCATCATGAAGGAGCGGGCTCGAAGCCGAATGGCGCGCAGCTGAGGCTGGTTGGTGGCGTGTGGTGATGTCTGTTCTTAAGAACAGTAGGGCGTTAACAATCACAGTAGAGTATGGCTGGAGTAGTCATGGTGTCGTCCTTTGACTATTGAGGGTCGGCCATGGGGGCGTAGCATAGTGGTGTCATAACATACGGCTACGTAGGAGGGCGTAGGCACGCACGTAGATACTGTTGTTGGCGAGGCCGAGCCTGTTGAGAGGTCGCGTCGTGCGTCTGGCAAGATTGGCTAGACGGGTGCTGAGGGTAGCTCGGCTTCCCGAGTTTCAAGATGTGCTCGGTGGAGCGCCCCAAGCTCGAGGGTCGGGGCGTACTATTGAAGTAAGCGCCCCAAGCTTGGTCGGGGCAGGTCGGCGAACACTGGAGACACCCCGAGCTTGGTCTAGGCGGGTCGTCAAACACTGAAGACACTCGAGCTTGGTCTAGGCGGGTCGTCGAACACTGGAGACACCCCAAACTTGGTCGGGGGAGTCGGCGAATATCTGAAGTCGATGGAGCTTTTGGCGGAGTCCGAAGTCGAGCTGATTATAGGCCGAAGTGAGAATTCAACCGGTCGGCGTTGGCGTTTATTGGGCCAAAACTGGGCGGCCTTTTAGCTGTGGGCTGGACGATCCATTTTGTCCCCCATCAAATCCTATATCCATCATTAGAACTTGGGTATTTATAAAAAGCGAAGAACCAAATAACACTTTTTCGCTAACTTTGCAAGTATTAATCATCTATATCTTGACTAGGATCATGTATGTAAGCTTTCACTTTAAGCTTCCAACAAAAAAACTTCGTGTCTGAGCTCATAAATACTAATCTTTTCAAGATGATAAAGGGGTGATGTTTACATGGGTGGGAAAAATTTAAGCAAGATAGGCCAAAAATTTGTTGAGGAACAAGATAAGTCAAAAGATTAAGCTTGTCTAAATACTCTTGATATACTAGTCATATGCTTAAAGAAAAAAAAATACATCTTTTTTAAACACCAAAAGATATATATTAGATCCGATGATCCTCATCTTTCTATTTGATGTAAGATCTATGCCCAACAAAACAATTCACGTGATGAAGGCAACTGGGAGATCATAGTCAATAAGTAGAAAACGACGTGCAAGAAAAAAGAAATCCCGTCTCAGTTGATCTTTCAACAACATATCTTATCAAAAAGAAAAAAAGATCCCTTGCAGCAAGAATACTCAAAGCACCCACTCCTCACCCCATCCACATCCTTCCACTCTACGCAGCCCATTTCTTGGTGGAGTCAAAAGTGTTTGCCGTCCTCTTCAAGGCTAGAGACCCTGTATCCGTTACTCAAGGCAGCACGGGTTGGCATCTAAGTGGGTTTTCTTTCTCTTTCCCCAAGTCAACCCGTGACAAAAGCTGTGAAGAATAGCATGAAACATGCGAGGATGTCGAAGCCTGTGGCGGAGAACCTGAAAAGAGACCCCAGTTGCGCGCCTGCCCAAACATTTATAAAAATAACCTAAAATATACCACAAGATACCAAAGTAAAGCTATGAGGTTCTTTGGACAAGTTGCTCTATATGCTGCAGGTATGACATCCCACATATGTATCACAGGAGAAATTATATCGTGCATCATGTCCATCATATGGTGGTACACCACACCAATCATAACCATCTATTATTGTTGCAATGCACCGAGCTGAGCACTTGGTAAATAGGGTCCACAGAAACAAGCAGTTGTAATTAGTATGGTGCGCCGCCACGTGATGCAGGATATAATTTTTTACATTAAAGATATCTTGGCTATAAGGCATCGAGAAAAACTATTTGTACTGTACTGGCATATAAATATTTGAACTTTTAAGGTGCTTTGAAGTGAGAACAAGTGTTTTTTCTTGTATTCTATCTTTCGCTTTCTTTGGATCACTGCTTACACTCTCAACTAAAATGAAATTCTGGGTTCAAGACTTCAATAATGAATTGTAAGATAAGTGGATATAAGGATTGCATTTTGGATGGATTCACTTTCTTTCCCTCAGTCAAATTGACCTCTTCAGATGTTTGATCTTGCAAATCTGATTTCTTAGCCAGTCTAAAGGGAAAGAACATCTTTAGGGTTGTATCTCATATGCCATGAATTTAACAATTTTACCATTCAAATGATAGAGAATAGTTATTTTGCACTCCCGCCAACTAGATAGCTATGACTAGCAACAAAACTAGTAATGTTTTCACATCTTGGATATATTATTTTGTTAAACACTGAATTTTATCATGTACCTGATTAGGATAGACTATATGTGAGGATCTGTGCGGGTGTGTGTTAAACAAATTAGTTAGTCTTTTTAGATGAAGTCATGGATTGTAACAAATGGTATCAGAGCGAACTTAGCCCATAATCCATGTGGACTAGAGAATACTACAGTACGGATTCATAGAGATTGACCACAAACTGATCGTGGTACTTATGATTAGATTTGAATGAATTTGAACTCTTAACCCAACGAAGACGACTCTTAACACTATATTACATGAATGAAATAAAAATAGTACATCTCATTAGAACTCTATAGTTGAGCATATGCTTGAATTAGAGTAGAAATAAAATGGATGATCTTCAAAAATCCTCTCCCACCGAGAGCCAATATTTCATAGACTTGCTCTGCTGATAATACCTCATCTCTTTGCATGGTAACTTCTCTATGTGTATCCATGATCATTTGCGCCCCATGATTTTTTCCTCTATAGTCAAGAAAGAAGATCATACAATAAAAGAGAACAGTTATAAAGGTTATCTTCATTTTGTTGTCTTTATGCGCACCGCACTGATGAGATGCTTTCCATTATTTGAAAAGTATATAATACTATACAGTTCTTGGTGAATAAAACATGGAGCTAGCGGCTTGTAATGGTGGCACCCTAAAGGTTGTTTGGATATCTCTAGAAATATCCTGTAGTAATCAGGCTTTTCAGCTTATCCAACATGTATTCTTCTAAAAGCCCATTCTAGTTTTAGTCTAAATCTAATATGTGGGTCTGTAGGAAACAAAAATATATAGTGGTCCATGAGATTTAGGCTAATACTATTTGGTTGACAGGCCCTACCCAAGTAGATTACCCAATCTATGAATCCAATAGAAAATCCAACTTAATTCTGCTAGATTTTCTACAGAGGTTCTAAATTTGGTCATATAGCTACCATTTTTTTCGGGTATACTTATGTGGCGTACTAAATTGAAATCTTATACATTACCACATCTTATCACCAACCAAGAATGCCACCACAACATTTTCTCGTATCAAAACTCACAGTTGTATTAGTGAGAAATACTCAGTAACACACAACAAAAAGACAAACAGCTAATATATAACGATTTCATTTCTTCTTTTGTATATAGCAAATTGTATTTCATTTTATTCAATAAATTGTCAACTAATTCATTATCTATCTAACAATAATATTATATATTGCATTATATTATTACTATTTATAATATAGAATTGTAAATTATATATTAATAATACATATATTATAGATTAATATTAATATTATGATATTTGTAATATCAAGATTACTAAATACTCTAATTATTACATTTGATTCAACTAAATTACTAAATTATTTTATCATGAAATAGATTTTATAATCATTGTAACCTAGCATTTATTTTATTATATTATTAATTATATCACCTATATATTTACATTATTTGAATCATAACATCAATAACATTAATTTTAGAACTCATATTAATTTTGATAATATTATATATGATATTATATCAACTTAAATAATATAAATCACATAATAATTTAATTGAAATTTAAAATATTTCATAAGGTTAAGGAGATGCTCACCAAGCTAACCTTGCACACAGAACATCGGAATAAACTCAGGCTAAGGTAGGGCCCTACTCTTTTCCATCAAAAAAATAGCTCCATCCCTCAATCACCCTGCACGGGATAAAAGACAAAGTTCTATCCCCTCTTCTTTGTCGGTTGAGAAGCTCCACACCCTTCTTTTTTGACAGGGGAATCATTTGCAATGGAAAAGCCAGCAAGAACAGCCCAAAAATGAGAGGAAGAGGCTATAATATGAATAATGTTACTATACTTATTTTGATATATTTTTATAGTTATTATTGAATTATATTGTTTTTACAATATTATGTATTGTATTATTACTAATTTATTATTATTCTAATTATTATAGTAATATTACCATTTGTACATTATAATATTTTGATCATATTAGTAAATAAAAAACTAATTTTCATATTACTATGTTAATAATATTAAAATTATTAAATGTCATTACATTCTATGTTATTATAATTATATATTTTGGTAATTATAGAATAAATAGTATTAGATATTATAGATATTACTTGGTATTTATATATGATGTTACTAATATTATTATGATATTATTATCATGTTAAACTATTTATTGTAATTACAAAAATAACAAATAATTCTACTATATTAATGTAAAAAATATATATATTGATATTATATACTACTTGGTCACTTTTATTCTGTAGAGATTTACCTAAACTTACCTAAATACAGGAATTAAATTAATTTTCATCACCATTCCTGAGAAGTGGATCTTTCATGAATGGTTTTCCTGTTCGTTTTTTTCCAATTAATTAATCCAATAAGCAAACATGGTCGTAAATCTTGTCCCAAGCATTTTGACCATCTTTATATTAATAAATTAGCCAAAGATATAATTAAACAAGTTTTTCATTGCTAGAACTTTTTTTTGGCATTCAAAGTTTCATGAAACAACAATTAGTAGACTTGCACCAATAGGGCGTGCTCCAGAAGAAGAGCCCTTTGGGATTTAGGTGCCATGAGCACTGTTATCTGAGTACCTGAACAATTTGTTGTGGAAACAAAATCTATCTTATTGATCAGGAAGGATCCTTCGTCCAATCAGTGATCCTTCACAATCAGTTCTGTTCCGAATGGTAACTCCGTAGCTGGCTTTTGTCCATGGAAGCTCTGATAAAGGTTGAGAAAGAGGTCCCATTTTTGGTGCAGTGAGAGAGAAAGAAGTCCTTCAATTGGACGGTTCAGTTGGAAGATTTGGGCATTTGTTTAGTATGCATGATAAATAACAAAGCGACCCCCACACTCTCAGCCTCCAAGTATCATCTCGAGCCGGCAACTTCGTAAATTTTCGTCCAAGTACCTATCAGAATACTTTCACAAGTTAATGTTGCTTGCAATTGCTAATCTTTCATCCATGACATTACGTTATGCCATAATTAATATCTGGCACATGCAATGCTTATGAAACAAAAATGGAGGGACACTTGCGAAGAGAAGAAGAGGACAAATGGTAGTGCTCCAATTATATTGAAAGTAGATTCAAATGTCCGAGATAGAGTATAAACCCCATCATTCATATTTTAATAATAAAGATAATTTTGCTGTTGTTATTAGATTATTAGAGAACAGTTATTGCTGTTATGTGAATATTTTAATAATTAAACAGGAATACTAATCTAAAAGGATAATTAATTCAAACAAAATGTAATTATACATTTACGAAATATGCTACCACAAAGTTGAACTTAATTTTATTGAATCAAGATTAACCAAAGCCAAAGTCCGAGTATGGACCAAATCCAATATTTTAATTGCCCGAATTAGAAGCTAAGTGGATACTTTAGAAAACTTTCTCTGGTGATACTTTATGGATTGATTTTGCATCTGTTAATTTTTAGTTCCATAATATTTTATTTTTCTAATTTTATAGAATATATTTATATTAGGATAGTGCGATCCTACTGTTTTATCAAAAAATAAAAAAAACTTTCAATAAGGAAGCCCTCAGCAAACAGATGTGGATTCAAAATCTTTTGGATTCGATCCTGGTCCTGTCAGCTTCTCCCAAATAATCTTCATTCCCATTCTTTCCTTTTTCCTTTTCTAGTCAAAATTCTCATTCATTCTTTATTCGCTATCTGCCACAAGAATGGTGGATTGCGAGCTATCCACATTGGATTCCCAGCAACTGCAAAAAGTACAGGAAATATCCACCCCAACGCACGTCAAGCAACATACCGTGACCACCTCAAACTCCACGCAGGTGGATCCGAGCTTGAGAGCAGTCCCTCTTCCGAGTCCATCGCCGCTGTTGCTCATCCCCTCACATGCCTCTTTGGCAATTCTACCTTTTCCCCGTCTTTAATTAAAGTTTCAATTTTTTTCCTTTCTTAAAGAAAGTTTACAATGAGAAGAAGAAAGCTTTAATCTACGCGAGTTTCGTTGTGACTCGACGGCTTCCTTATCCTTGCAGCAGTGATAAATGGCGTGGCGGTAGCTGAAGAGTTCTTTTGTTATTATTCTATTCGCCTTTCCAAAGGAACGTTACATGCTCCTCGTTGGCTCCATCATGGCTGCAGTTACAAAGCTATCTACTCTTTCAAAAGATTAATTTTAATATTTATATCGACTTAGGATAATAAGAATGGACAGAAATATCTAGGCAACACTTCGACATCGGTATCAGTCAAATATCTTATTTTGGATCGGCTAAGATTTAAAATATATGTCTCCAATAATATTGAAAATGTTGACTCGACGATAATATCCATGCGAGAATTAAGAAAAAAAACTATTTTTCTAAAGGAGGATTCGAACAACTTCAGCCAAAATAATTAATGAATAGGCTTCAAGATGACGACCCTTTTCTTTCTTTTATCTATGCTAGCTTCCTCTTTAGAATATTTTATAATTCTTTTTATAAAAAGTTTGCTCTCTACTTTTTTATTTTTTCATATTTTCATCCAGTTTTGTCTCCACTCTTCTTCTCAACATGCTTGTTCCGCCGGGTATAATATTTTCTCCGATTCTCCAACTTTCTGAAATACACTATAAAAATATAATAAGTTAGGAATACAATATTTTTTTAAAAAAACAAAATTAATTTTAGCTATTAATTATTTGATGTCATAATTGAAAATTTAGAATAATCGATGTCCATAGGGTTATCCTCTCAGCTCAAGCTATCTTCTCAACTTCAAACCATCCTATAATCCCATCACCCACCAGTCCACCACCCTTCCTCGTTTGACTTTTTCCATCTTGGAACCCCCGCCCCCTGTACCGGCTGCCCCAGACTCGTTGGCCTATTTTCTTAAGTCCTTCTCCGCCGCGCCCCCGCGCCCCCTTTATCATCCTAGTTACAAAGCGAGGGAGAAAATATTTGATACCTCAACTTCAAGCTTAATCTTTCTTTTTATCTCGTATGTAAACTAAAAAGAATTACCTCGGCCACAACCAAGCAACTGATCATCCAACATAAGCTTTTCGACTCTAGCCGAAGAACTGATCGACGAAGAAGTCATTGCCCAAGTAGGACAATTGGTACGAGTCAACAAGAACTCACAATCTCAATAACTGATAGTTCTGACAATCCGTAGTCACGATGACATCATATCTTGTGCCCTACTAGTGCACTCTACTGCCCACGTGGATTAGCACCCATACTGTGGTCGTACCACCGGTTACTACCTAGCCATCGTTGCACGCCATGTCAACCCAAATAACTGTAAACTAGTTTTTCTATATAAGAAAAGTAACCTAAAAGACCTCAGGTATGTAATATACGTGCAACCCTATTCACAAAGTGACCCTCTACTGAAACTCTCTTCCTTCCATACTGTTGCTTTATTGTTCTGACTTAGGCATCGGAGATTCCTCCGCTGAAAACTCTCTAGTAAGTAAACTTCTTGCGTGCCACCTAGCAGAGCAAACCAGCACCCAACACCTCAACTAGCCTGTGCAGCTCGTCTCTAGCTGACCTCAAAGTCGTCCAACTGCACTCTCACCTCGGCCTGAATTCCGCGGCAACACGAAACACTCTAGCAAATCTTGTAAAAGAATAACGCTCCAAAAGCTAAAGAGCAACTCTTATTAGACCACAGAAAGTGAAGACATAGATGATACTATAAGGCAATATAGAAAACCAACATAGAGTATACACATACTACCAGGCCAAATGGTTTCTAATTCATTGCTTTCAATACTTTGCAAGCTATCTATTGTCAGATCAATTATGTAGATTACATAATTAATAAGATAGGACAGAGCACAAAAGCAAAATCTTAATAAGATATAATAAATACAAAATTTTAATAACCAAATTTTATTGCACATTAAGCAATAACTTTATGATTACCAAAAAAAAAATCTTCATGATTAATACTCATATCCACTTAGCAATCACTATATCAATATCAATATGATAGTCATCAATACCAGCATCTACATAGAAAACAAAGAAGTCTATCCAAGCTTAGCATTCCTATAGAACCTCCTGCCAAAAATATTAACTCCGCATGATGCATAAGGCATGATTTTTTTTTTCTTCTTTTTTAAAACTAATTTTAAAATTTAATATAATAAAGCAAAAAAAATTAGTAAATAAAAAATTTTAATAAATAGATTTCTATTATATATTAAGAAACACATTTTAATGATGGTTGATCATATTAATATCATCATTAATATATATTATATCTTAAATAATAAATTTTAATAATACTTAATTATATTAATATCAATATTATTAATACCGGAGTCCATGCGGCAACAAGAAAGTTTTGTATAATATCCAAGCTTTTGTTTTAGGTATATATAATTCTTTATTTTAGACATATAAAATAGATATGTAAAACAAAATTTTCAAGGTTGAGAGCAAGATCATGACCACACCAAACAAAAACGAGATTATGTAAGGCACACGCCATGGAAAAAAAGAAGAAAAAAAAAAACGAGGTTGAAAGGGTCGTGGTGGGTCCCTTCTACTGAAAAATAAAATTTTTACAATAACTATATTAGAATTCCCACGCGGCCCCTACCATGTCTTCCTATCCTTTCTCACGGTGTTGATATCCATAAGCGTCTCTCCACTCTCAAAACTTATTATAAAGAGATGTCTTCCTTGAAGAAGAGAGATGGATTGGAGAACTGGTCCTTTTTCCGCCTCAGAACATTTTCCCTTTGACAGACCGAATACGTGATCTTTTGCTAAATCCACTGACGTTTGAGGCCGCCTCCATCGCTCCGTAGCGCCCGAGAAAGAAAGAAGACTTCCAGGGAAGAACTCATGGCGGAATTTCCAAAACCAGTGAGTCTCTTCGCGATTGCTTTTCTGTTTTTTTTTTTTTTTTGTATGGAAGATGGAGGAAGCAAGATGCTTCCCCCGATTTATTAAAGAAATTGATCCAACTGATTGAAGAGAGTGCTTACTTAACTTTTTAGTTGGGAGACTGTTCTATTGGAGTAGGTGGATAAAAACAAAACCTCTGTTCTGATTCTAGTTCGGTTTTTTAGGGTTTTGGAGAAGTGAAATCGAGCGCTCCAGCGATGAGTTTCGCCTATCAAGAAGGCGATGGGAGCAAGGTGGAGGCGTCCGACGGCTTCGTCGCCATCGATATCGGAGCCCTCTCGGCTCTCTCCGCCAACAACGATAAGGACTCCACTTCCAGCCCACGAGTCTCCGTAACTCTCTTTCCTCTCTTCCCCCCTCCTCTATACCTTGTTTTCCGCTTCTCTCGGATTGGGTATTTAATATTATTCATCATCTTCCTCTATTTTCTGTGTAAATTTTAGAACTAGAAAATAAATTCTAAGAAAGCACTCGTTCTATTTATTGATTGATTTTGTTGGGGTTTAAATTTAGATGGTGAAAAGCCTTTCGCGAAAAGGATCCCAGAGAAGCGGTGGAGGCTTAGAGCGGAAGGCGGCGGAGGGAGAGACCGCCAACTCGTTTCCTGGTGAGTTCCCCACCCCGAGTCCGATTCCTCTCCCAGTCACCGACTCGCCCGAGTCAGCGGCGACAATAAAATATTTGTTATAAGAAAAGAGGGATGTAACTTTGTTATAAGAATCGTGTCGTGACGTAATGCGGGAATTGACGTTTTCGTGATTTTAAACCACTAAACCGTAATTTTGTCTCGATTTGCGCGGACTCTTTCAACGGTGAAATCCTCGACGCGGTCGTCCCCTTTGGACGGGTCTGATGAATCGTCTGGGTCGTATACGTGTGCAGGTGGGCCCGGTGGGGGTGAGAAACCCGCAGCTTGGGTGCACGTGGCGGGTGAGAGGGAGGCCTCCGGATTGCAATCGGCGGCGACCCCAACGGCGGCTGGAGGGAGGAGCAGGAGACTCGGGAGGCGGCAGACCCCGTGGCTTGACCCGAGGAGGGTTCTAGTCTTCTTCGCCAGCTTGTAAGTTTCCATTATGACCAAAATGGCCTTATTTTTTTACGTTAATTACGAAATGCCAAGGAGTTCGTGATGTTGACGGACAAGTAATTTGGGCATTGAGTCTGGTTAAAAGCGTAATGGTGGGACGGCGCGCGCGTGGGACCTACGCGGTGGGTCCACCGATCGCACGGCCGTTGATGGTGATCGGTTGGTGGGCCCAGGGGAAGCCCGTGACGCCGTGGGCCACGTCTCGGAGAAGTCTTGGACGAAACGACACGCCCAAGTGTGGCCGTTTTGTGGTCCATTGGGTCCATCAATTGCGACAGTCCGATCGATGGACCTGACGCGTTTCGGGCTGGGCGACCGGGCACGTGGTGGACCGGTTCCACGGTGGTCGTCATCCGACGCGGTTGAGAGTTGACACCTGGGACCAACGGGAACCCCAACTGGCGTTCTGGGATTTTTTTTTTTTAAAAAAAATTAGTATAATTCGTGCAATGCACAAATTGTGAATCCGAATAAAATTATCGGGATCCAGACGGAGATTAAAAAAAAAAAAAGGCGTCGTCCTATGGAATTACATCCATCTAGTATTATAAATATGTAGAGAAAATAGAATGCATGCATGATGAACTCAATTATAGGGAGGATGAGTGAAGTTCAATCTATGAGAATGGGACACTTTTAGAAGAAATTATTTTAGGAAGTTATGATAACAAACTTTGCAGGTAAAACAAAATGAATAACTTTCAGATTTCTCCTTTCTTTGTAGGTGATATTTCTTTTTGTATGATTTAGAGTTTTAAAATTAATAAGCTTGTCATTATAGTAATATTATATTTTATAATTGTTTGTTGATGCTTCTGTATTATCTTTAGGTATGGTAACATTGAATCAATTGGTTTTGCTAATACTATGTGATTTGGGCTCTTTTTTTTTCATGTATTGTACATTGTATATCAATTTTATCAACTCCTCCAAATCCCTTCCCCATTATTCTAACATCATCAACTTAATTAGAGTTCCCATAATTTCACCTCCTCTCACCGTTCTCCTAATCACTTTAAAATTTATATATTTTTCTTTTTTATTATTTCTAAACTGGCATGCCATGTAGAAAGAAAGGCATGAGTATAATGTAATCTATAAACAAGGGATGATTTCAGCATAAATAATTATAAAGATGCTACAATCTTTCTAGAAACTCTTTTTTCTATGAAGGTGATATTTCTTTTGGAGGGTGGGTTTTTGAGAATTTTATTTCTCTTGAAGTTTGACATTATAACAATATTCCAGTTACTCTTTGTCAATTGATGCCGTCGCGTAACCTTTGGTTAAGGTCAGTGCCTTGTTAGGTGGTGATATTGATGGTATGTTAGCAGATCCTTTAAATCTAAGTAGTGGAAGATTCTTACAATTAAAGTACATGACTAAATCCAGGCCAAACAAAGATTGTAGGCAAGATAGATAGGTATATATTTAAATCCAACCCCTGAAGATGCTTCCACTTTTTGGGATGTTCTTGTGCACAACACAATTAGAGACGCAAATGAAATAAATTTGTGCATGATATAGACTTTAGACTAGTAGTTTATGAATCTGCTAAGATTGGAGGGAAGGTAAATGATGAAACATTCAAGATTTCTCTCGAAGATCAGTTAATTTCACAATTTAGGGTGACATCAAAAATAGTACATGTCTAATACTGATGCCCATAAAGAGAAGATTCCTTTGCTCTAGTGGGCCCCGTCGCTGTCAGTATATCATGACATAATTGTTTGTTTATTATATAGCTGCTGGGTTTATAGGTATATGACGTCTCTACTTTTGACCGTATGTGATTGAATTTCTTTCTGGCCATACAAGCCTGCCGACGATTATATTTCTACTGTATATCGTTCAAATCTTGCTATTTTGTTAAAAATATTCTATATTTCTTTACAAAGCAACAATATCAACTTGATGGTTGCAGAGTCCAATGATGGTGTTCTCGCAAGCGGCGATGAATAAATTTATGTTATATACGTCCATTACGTTTGCTTGGCCTCCACTTGATTCATTTCTTCATCATGTTAGGTTTTTTTATTTTTGGAGATGTATGGTACCCTAAATATGTGCGATATATCTATCTATTTGTCTATTTATATATTATATATGCCTGAAAATTTCTGTTTTCCGGATGGTCTGAGAGGGAGCTGGACAATGGATCGCATGTGCTCATGCATGCGACACCTGTAAAGCATTGCTCTACTAACCAGTGTTATAAATCACAAGAAAGAACTTGAAGTAGGCTTACGTGGTATTTTTTTTTGGCTCTAGGTCCAGCATGGGAACGCTGATACTGCTGTACTTCACACTCTCTATGGGCAAGATGGCCGGCAGTGACTCCAACGCCCGGTGATGTGACCTCCACCGCTCCACGCTGTGTTCCACCTACTGCTCAACAAAAATATTTTCTTCAGCCTTGGAATTTTGCCATCCCACTCCACAGATACGATGGAGTTCAAAAGGAGATATGGAATATACGAAATGAACCCAAAAGGTGGAGACAAAGTAGAAGACTAACAGTGGGGGAAAAAAAAAAGTAGTGTACTTTGGCGAGAGTATTAGAAAGAGACGCAGCATGAGAAAGAGATGGGTAGGAGGAAAGGAGATGGAGAGATGGAAATGTCTTACAGTATGTTGTTGATAGTACTTTTTTTCTTTTTTTTTTGTGCCTGTCCCGACCGAGGTCCATGGTTCATCAGTTTCTTCCTTTCTTCGGTTTATAGTGGACTGGCTTGATGCAACTTCTCCACTTCTTCCTTTCTTTTTGTTTTGAATAATCTTGGGAGTACTTGGCGTGGGTGGCATGTCATAAGTGGGCTTTGTTTATTTGGGGCCATAGTGACCTCTGCGCCTGCTTGCTTGAAAGGCTAGTGGCTTTTGAGGCAAAGCCCAGAGGAATAAATAACTAAGATTAATGAAAAGCAAATTTCTTTGTACAGTAGTGTGGTGGTCTAAATATGGGTGTAAGCAGCAGGCCGAGCAAAGGTTCTGTCAGAGACTTTCTCAGGCCATATCCATGTCCCGTCCTGAAAATGGTATTTCCCTACCCATTTGCAAGACCTGGTTTTCGTTTTGCAGGACAGGATTTCCCCGTTGTAGCTTTAAAAGTTAGAACATGCAATATGTTCTTTGAGAATGTAATTAGCATCTTATGGCTTCTAAAGCAAAATAGATGTTCGTTGAAATAAAGGAATAAAGATAAAATCCATGAAGATGAATGAGTAGAGAGAGGATCTCTTCATTCAAAACTCATTTGATTATCGGTTCATGTTCATCAAATTCAAATAAAACAGCATGACTCATAAGGTAACCACCTTGTGAATTAAATAATGACAAATACAATAAAAGATTATAAGAAATGTTGAAAAAGAAGAATAGGAAAAGAGAATTGTATTTTTGTCTGTTAATTACAATGTACAGAAGCAGTTTTTATATAGAATTAGAAGGCTGACGAAGTTTGGTAAGACCGATTAAGTTGGCACAATCAACCACAAATTCATGGATTCTAACAAGAAAGATGCAAGTGACAAGGTCATACGCAATATGTTGTTTTCATAATTTTTTTTGACAGCAAAAGTTGAAAAAAAAGAGAAGAAGAAAGTGCATCAATATATTCATAATATCAAGGAAAATCAACCTCCACATCTAAAGAATATATTCATGTTCTCTGAGGCATGCATATTTAAGACCTAGCTACAAATATTTGCACACACATTCTAGTATCGTTTGGAAATGCGTCGCATTGAGCAGCGCTTCTGCCCCGCCATGCTATATCCTTACCGCAGCTGCTGCAATTTCTTCTATTGCTTTTCCAGTTACCTCTGCATTTAAAAAGAGCGATCATGACAAGGACTGAAAACCAACAGAATAAGCCACCAACCTCATCAGTTCTTACGAACCATGAAGTAATCATGTAGAATCCTACTTACCAATGACCGGCCAAACAGAATTTTGCTTGAAAATTCTGTTGGTATACTCCAACTCTTCTCTTAAGTGGCCCATCTCTGGATAATTGCTCCTCATTTCACTGCCAAACCCTTAAGACTCTTCGCCCTTGCCTTTCTAATGGACTGCAGAACAACTGGATTTACTGTCCATCCAAACACCTTCTCTTGATTGATTTAAGAAAGGGTGAGATCTTTTTTTCCCCTATAGATTTTGGACCGGCCTACTCCAAAGCTATTCCTAGGCACATATAAATATAAACCTAGTCCAATCAGTAATTCTATGGTTGTGCTCGTCGTAGTGGCCCAATCTACAAATGCAATAAGATTTTCAGCCCAATCCTCGTTAGGAATCGGGACTGTTTGCCTGCTCCACCTGTTTTCTTCTAAAGGCCCGTCCCACATTCGGCCTGTTTCCCATCTATGGCCTTGTTGAACTGCAGGCTAAAGAAAAAACCAATGGAGCTTTTCTTTTTTCTTAGGTTGATATCGGGTTTACTTAAATAGATGATGCAATCCACGAACCTATGAAAAGTCCAGCCTAATTCTTTTGGATTTTTCTATCCTTTTTTTTAGCTAAATATACTGACAAGGGTGTCTTCCAGGTGCGTGAAACGCCAAAAAGGATGACGGGCGCAGCACACTGTGCTCCATCATCCTGTTTGATGGTGAAATCAATGGCTCTCAGTACGTCGGAAGTCCCTTGGAGCCTTTCTGCCTGGTGTACCTTGGGGCATCCCAGAGAGCGGAATACCAGGATGGGAAGCAACAGCGTCAGTGGTCCGTCATACTATGTCAATGAATGGAATGCCCCCGAGTTTGCAGGCCTATTCTGCAGTCATGGCCATGGGAGGAGCTGCAAGGGTGTGGACAAGCACAGCACCTTCCATTGCAGCTTATTTTATTAGCTCCATCAGTATATCCACATCTTCAAACTGAGGAAGATCAGCCACATGAAATTGTCGAATTAAGTTGATTGTGATCATACATGCTTTGTGCTAGGAAACGAAATTACAATGTAGGGAAGATAAAAAATACAGGTAAAGGAGGGAAAAAAATCTGAAACCATGCCTTATTGTTCCTTAAGCATTCTCTCGATGTCAAAATTTGTCTATCTTAATTGCCAAAACACTTTTTCCTGGGTTGTATCTTCATTGACAAAATACAGGATGTAAAAATTGGTCATTTTCTCAGGAGACCCTTCATACTATTGAAAAAGTAACATTGTGTGAGTTTAAACAGTTTGAACTATTTTTTTTGTCTGACCAAACTAGGTCCATCCGAGTTCATCAAAGTCGTGTTCAATTCTTAAAGAACCATACAAGAGGCCTGGTCTTGGGAATAATGCTTCGAGTTCTAGACTTGACTTTTGGGTGCTGGTTTAGGTCTGACTTCAACAGATTTGCAGCCTATACAGAGAATTATGCATCAACACGCACAGAACTAAGCATAATGTAGTCAAAACAAATTATTCTAGAACTATAAGATGATGACCACAATCAACTTGTTTGCTAAGAAGCAATTTTAATCAGATGCAATGGATCTCATGTACATTTCAACAATCTTTTCTTGTGAAAAATCGGTAAAATAACCTTGGCCTGCAGTCAATCCCTCCTCTGAAGCGAGCCGCTGGACTTCGATCTGTACCTGATCAGCTCCAACTTTACTTGGATCCAGCAAATTACATGCCACCTCTGTCATTGCCTCACCATGGGCTAGCCCCATAGCCTGCACCGATTTAAGCCCACCGCCTCGCTCGCTCAGCCTCCTTGCAATCCTTTGAGCAGCTTTGATGTCAGTAGACTGGATGGGTACGTTGTAGTTATCCACCCACCTGGTTGCCCCAATGGCCACAACGCCTTTGGCTGGCGCTGATTGGAGGGGGCCTGCATCAGGCTTCAGACACAAAACCTCTGATCTAAGCCCTCCTGCCCATAGATTGCCAGCTGAATTTGGTTTGAAATAGCCTAGCTCTCTTCTTATAGAATCAAGAGTCCTACCTCCCTCATGAGCTGCTCCATAGAGAAAGGTGGGGACTGCATTGTATTATGCCAATATGATCAAGTTAGCATGGTAATGTCTCAAAAACCGCAGAGATCATAGCAAACCACAAGTTTAAATTTCTTCCAGCCAATATAGAACTAGAAAAAGAACTTCTATCATGAGTAAAAAGTGCCTACCTCGGAGTTTTCGGCCAATATCAGCTGCCACAGACTTTGCGATCCCTGCAGCCTTGTCCAGCGAACCGTGAACCAGAGGGTGGAAGCAGATGTGGTCGACAACTCCAAGCCGAGGATGAGTTCCAGAGTGTAACTCAAGATTAATGGTTTCAAAAGCTGCTTTAACCATGCTGAGCACTGCATTCTTCAAGGGGGCAACATCAGGCGATGAGGTGGTATCAAAGCATGAGACAAGTGTATAGCCAACTCTGTTGTAGGCCTCATCCTTGAATTTGTTGATGACAACAGCTTCCGGGTATAATTTTGCAGCCACCTCAATCGATTCCAGCGCAAGAGAGTTACGGCTTTCAGATATATAGAGCTTGCAGCAAGCAAGCATTGATTTCAGCATTTTTTGTTTCTCTCGCCCTGCTTCAAAAAGGTGCATGATAAAATATAGAACTAAACAAAAATATCCTCATCTTATCTATAAGAACTTTTGTGGCCAGGATTTTTCAACGCATAGACAGGATTGATTGGCGATAGAAATGGACATGAATGGGCAATCTCCACAGCAGAAAGGGAGAAAAACATGAGGTAGAACAAATGCCATCAAATTAACAATTCATTGAGTGCTGGAGGAGTTGGGGGAGGGCAGTTACTGCAAAATGTCTTGAGTTGTTCGTCAAGACAAATCTTAAAAAATGTTCATTCTCAAACTCAACATGGAACCATAGGTATCCACCGGTTTTTCTTTCCTACCTACACCCTACCCTTACCCAGACAAAAAGAGAAAGGGATAAATCAAAAGCGGTAAAAAGAAAATGAAACAGAACAAAACAATAAGAAAGCACATAAGAAATATCTAATTCCAAATTTCAAACCAATTAAACATGGGAAAGAGAATTAATGATTAAGTATATGTGGCTTACAAAACAAATCCTGTGACACCCTTCCCAGTTGTTCATGCCTGCAATATAGTTTCACTCCGTTTGCCATGTAGTAATTTTGATGATTAAAAAAAATGAATTAGAACTAAAAACTAATAAAAATGGGTATCAATAAACATTTTGATGAGTATCAAGTATCCACATATTCTGTACCTCTTAAACTGACAAAAAAAAATCCAATCTAATCAATTTTAAATCACTAACATCAGACTTCAACTTCTTAGTCACTGTCGTTAGCGAAAAAGAAATGCATACTTCCGAGCATGACAGAGAACAGTAAAACCCAGAGGATGCATGCAACCATTGTGAATTACAATGCAATCAGCCATATTACCAGTTAGTACAAACAAGTTCAGAAGCACATCAAAGGCAACTAAAAGTCATCATTCATTAATAAATCTCAGTATCCGTCGTTGAAGGCAGATCTCAAACTCCCCAGAAAACGATACCGCAATTTTAAAGCCTTGGTTAAATTTACATGCTACCATTTCACCGAACAACAAGGAAATAAATTTTGCAAGCAAAAATTAACAAAAACCGAAGATGAGACAACACATTGTTCTTCTAAACATCATGAGAGACTTCACTCCATAACTGAGAATATAATTGCCTGATTCTCCGACTTAAGCTACAAACATGTTAAGATACATTAGAATAGCCATCATATTATGACACCATGATTCTTATTCTTCAATAAATATTAAATTCCATTACTTCCGCCTGAGAGAATAGCAAAAGCAAATGAGTCTTCTTAGCTAAAACTAAAATCGCCAAACTCCTTGAAGAAGAAAAGGAAGAAGAAAACAGAAAGGACAAGCCCAGCAAGATGACAAACTATGGAGCAAGTCCTTGGAAATTAAAAATCCACCACATCTGTTTCCGATGATTTTGGGTAGCCTTCATACTCCAACCTCACCCCCAACATCGCCGAAATAACCCTAAATTTTAGCCTCATGGTGTTCATCATCTCTTGAACCTGCTCATTCTCTGGCTCTGACAGGGGATACTTATCCACCAGCTCTCCCAGTTGTTCAATGCTCTTTCGAAGCCGAGCTGAGAACGCCCCTGGGTCGACCCGAATCGCTGAGCTCCACACATCGACGCAGCCCCGATAGAAGCCCAGCTCCTCCCCAACTTGAAATCCCAGCTTCAAGCCCACTTCTCTGCCCTCCTCCTTTCCCAAGCCCAAGCCATCATTATACCCGTCTTTGAATCCCTCCTCATACTGTGCTTCGTCCAGAAGCACCGTGGATTCAAGGAAGTCATCGGTATCGCTAGCCTTTGGCTCCATGCTTCCAAGGAGAGAGATCCTAAAATTTGGGTACAATTTTCTTAATCGAACCTTAGGAATGTAGTGAAACCTAAAATAAATCACAAATAACGGTTTTTCCCGAGATATATCAAGCTAAAAGAATCCAAAAGCGGGAGGAAAAACGAAGAAGATCAAAAGGAAAAGAACCCACCAGATGGACTCGGCAACGATCTGTTTCTTCTTCTTTTTTTCTTTTCCCTCAAACTCCAACGCCGCCTCCTTCTCGTTTGCCTGCCGCTATGTAATCCGAGCGATGCAGGGTTCGGACCGGCGATCCGGCCGGACGGTGATGGCGCAGACGGCGGTAGGGACGGTGGTCGGCGGGGGAACGACGGGCCGGAGGTGGATGAGAGGGAGTAAGGGAAGAAAGCTTCGTTCGATTCGCCAGAAGACCGATAGGAAAGGGTCGAGAAGGAAAAGAGGCGTTTGGTTTCTCCAGGGGCACGCAGGAAAGCCACTCGTTTTGAAGCATTATGCCGATTATGGCAAAATTTGGAGCAATTTTACATAAAGCCCCTTAGTGCAATAATAATTCTGTACAAGGGGATGCATGCAATAACGCTTCATTTGTATCTTTATATAACCCTTAGCTCATCAACCACTACAAAAGAGTTGCTATGATGATTCACGTTCATTTTTACACAAAAGAAAAAACACTTACAAAGGATTCATGCAATAATCTTGCCCATCTAGTTTTGCATATGATGGCCTAAATAGTGTAAATATTATGAAAGGGTCTTGTATGTTGGGTTTAAATAGTGGGGGTCACTTTGCCCAATCGGCAATCTTGGAGATCCTAAGAGATAGTGAAGTCCGACCTGAACTGGCGGCCGGTGGTCGGCAAACCAAGGAAGAGGAAGAGAAACAGGGACTATCATATTTCATGTGATATGGTGGCTCGCCGATCCTAGATCAAGCGGCGGCAACGGTCATGGAACCAGAAAACTAGAAGGAAGAAGAGGCTTGACTCATTACCTCTCTGCCTGCAAAGTTCCGGCAGTTTTTTCCGGCGATAATCCAAGAAAGAAATTCAGAATTAGAACTTGAAATCGGTGGCTAGATTTCGATCATTATCAATAGAGCCAAAAGGAGAAGGAGGATTAAATAGAGGAGGTTCCCGAGTTCTAGAAGAACTCAGATTTGCTCTGGCAGTCTCTAATTTCTGTGGGAATTAGAGGAGGAAGAAGACTTCTATCTGAGTTGATAGGAATCTTCTTCTTTGCCTGCATCATGAGACATGAAGAGGCCAGCCCACAAGGACAAAGAAAGCTGGGCTGCTACAATATCATCTTCTAGATATTATACAATCTGCAAGTTGTTCACATATTAGGTGCACAGGTGCTATGTAAAGCCTCCCAAAGTTTAAATGGAGCACAATCAAGTAGAGGATAAAAACACCAATCAACAAACTACACCAATCCTACCATCTTACGCTCCAGATCTTGAGCATAAATGGTAAAAACCCACATTATTAGATATACATATTTGGTACAAAGGTGCTAAGTAAAAGCCTTCCAAATTTCATGAAGCACAATCGAGTAGATGAGAAACATACCATCTAATCTTTAGGTCCAGACCTTAAGTATCAATTATAAGGGCATTATCAGTGTAGGAAAAACCTTCCCCAGTCTCCTGAGCTCCTGCAACAAATAATGATACCTCATTGAACTTGAGATGAGAACATGCATTACTAAACAGACAGACACATGGACTCTGCGATAATGGTGCGGTACATGCGCTCTTCGATACTTTTGTACGAAATTATCATTACGATACAAAGAGTTCCCAATTTGCAAGTCATCATAGATCCCCAACTGATACCAGAAGAATATTGATGATTATCCACAAACCATACAGCATAGAGGGGAATGCATGGTCACTAAATCTCCTCAAGTTAATACACAAACTGAAAGTGATTCATGCAACAAAAGATGATGATAATATAGTTCAATCACCTTGAAACATTGATATACATGCCAGACCTTCATGTAAAGCCCTTAGAAAAGCACGTTGAAATGACATAACTGGAGCAGAAAAGATGAAGAAGATGAAACATATTCCAAACATCTTTAGATCTAATTTGTACAGGCAGGTAACCAGGTAACAAATTTCAAAACACAAGCTTTATGACATAACTAAGACCACCATATTCCTTCCCATGAATGTAAAAAAACTGCCATCCTCCACAAGGAAAGTACTTTCAATCATACCCGAGCTAACATTTCAAGCAGCAGTAAATTCATTCTCCCAATTACCTGAGGAAATTGCAACAACATCGATAAAACCACTTAGAATGATTGAAATCCCCTATTCATGAATATAAAAGTGCAAATCATATTGAATCAATGCTGTTATTCTCTAGAAATTAAGTAGAGCATTGATAAAGGTCGCTTGTATAGCCCATATTGGCCATATTTATTCAGTAATTACGATCTCCCTTTCATGCAAAATAATAGCAAAGTTCATAAAAATGGCATAATCTTAGAAATTTAAAATAGAAATAGAGTTGAGAACTATTGGGACTTGGATACGAGGCTAGCCCCTTATTACGAGGTTAAAAATGACATGCCATGGGCCTTCAGATCAGAATTCAACTAGCAAGAATCAATCGGTCAGGCCTTGCTATAATTTCATTTTTAAGACATTACCAAACACCTTTCAAAAGTGATTAAGTTGTCAGCAAAGTGAGATCAATAGAGGAGAGGAGAGGAGTGAGAATCATATTCATACCACCATGAAAAAAGCAATTGCTTTACCTTTCTTCTCGAGCTCTTTACCTTCTTCCTTGCTCAATAAATAGATTTGTAAGGAATTTGTTTGACCCAATCAGGAGCTCCTTCATGTTGCCATTGTGCTATCAATGCCGGATTACATCCCCAAATGTCCAACTTTTTCAATGAGGTAGGCAAGCCAATAGGCAAAGCTCGTATCATAGGACAATATGTTATGGCCAACTTCTCCAGAGAGGGAAGTTCATGAAGCTCCACAGGAAGGAACATGAGATTCTTACAATTGGAGATGCATAGCTCCTCGAGTGAGGTGAGGCCTTTAAACCACTCTTTCTGCTCGGTGGTGAAGGATGTGAGTTTGGAGCAACGGTCAATTTTCAACTCTCTGAGGGAGGTGAGGTATCTCATGAGGATTGGTCCTGTGGGCAGGGGTGTTTCAATGATGCTCAGAGAGATGAGTGATGACCTTCCAGCTTCATCTTTCTCCTCAACCAACCAGGACGAGAGATCTGAACATCCATCAACCTCCAACTGTTTTAGGTACTGCATTACCTCCCCTGGGAAGTATGTTAGCTTTGGTGCTGACATCTTTAGTGAGGAAAGAGAAGTGAGGACCTTCAAACATTCAGGCAGCTCACTTTCAAGATCCGGACACGTTTTCACCTCAAGCTCTTCTAGTGATGAAAGCATGGAAAGTGGGGGTAATCCTTTCACCTTACGGCAATTCAGAGCTTTTAACCTTCGAAGGTGGTGAAAAAACTTGCGACCTTGGTCTTCAAATGAGATGCCCTCAAACAAGACCGACATGTCAACCAACCATAGCTCCTTCAAGGATGGAAACATCTCAACGACCGCATCACCTCCATCAACTACCACATCCATATTTTCCATGTGGAGAACCTCAAGAACAGGCAGCTGCCCAAGAGGCAGGAGGCGCCGCCACCTTTCACAGCCTCTTAGATGAATAGACTGCAACGACCGGAGAGATTGTGCTGCTAGCCAACTCGGAGACTGGGCACCTCTGAACCAGTGGAGCTCCAGCTCTTTGACAAGAGGTGGTGGTTGGAGGCACTCAAGTATCTCCTGCGCATCAGTCCTGACCTTCTTCCGCATCCACCGGCTCCATTTCAGTTGCAACTTTTCAATATGGATTTTATCTTTCAAGTTAGCCTCAATCGCCTCTTCCTTGCTTCCCACATCTTCGAGACTCTGAATGCAAAGCTGGCCTCTAAGCTCCCTCATGTTCTTCAACTGTCCGATGTCATGTCCTCTGACAATTCTGACATGAAATTCCTTCAATTCCTGAAGGCAAGTGAGCCTCCCAATTCCAGCTATCCAAGAAACTGCTTCATCACTTGCGCTGAGATGCCGCAAGTTGATCAGACTGGTCAACCCTTTAGGTAATCTGCGACATGTATTTGGTACTATCAGTGACTGTAGATGGTAGAGCCTACACAGTGATTCAGGTAAACTGTAAATATTATTGCCTGAAAGGTCCAGGTATCGAAGATGTATCAGATGACTGACAGCATCCGGCAGCTGCCTCATGTAGCTGTAAGATATATCTAGCACCCGGATGCTTCTCAGTGCTCCAAAATCTATGCCATGCATGGAGTTAACCATGAGGGTTCGCAAGCTCTCCCATTCAGAAAGGAAATCAGGTCCAGCCCAATGAGATACAGATAAGTGGCGAATTGTCTTTGGCATGATTCCTAACTCCTTACCTTCATATATGAGGCATTCATCCAAACAAACAGATACTGCCAATTCATGCATCAAATCATGCATCACATGGTATCTTCCTTGCCAGTAAGATTTCCTATAGTTGGGGATTTCGAAATGAGACCTGGATACCAAGTCACTGAGGTACTCTCGTCCTACATCCTCCGGTCTCTTGTTCGTGTTCTTTGATTGAATTAATCCCTGGGCGATCCATATGTTGACCAACTTGTCGACATCAAATGGGTAACCTCTGGGAAATGCTGAACAATAGGCAAAGCACCATTGGAGATGAGAAGGTAGGTATTGATAACTTAATCTCAGAGATGGCATAATGTCATGGGGGTCCTTTCCTAACTCCCATAAGTCACTTCCTAAAATGTTTGTCCAGTGGCCAGCATCCATATCAACTTGCAACAGCCCTCCCACCACCTTTGCTGCCAACGGCGAGCCCTTCAGCTTTTCAGCTACTTCCTTCCCAATCCTCTGCAACTCTAGGTGTTTATCCGGGTCTTCATCACCAAATGCACATTTCTTGAAGAGTAACCAAAATCATCCCCTTTTAAACCCTCCAAAACAATTTTGCTCCTCTTAACTTCCTCATCTACCACTTCTTCCCTTCTCGCTGTCATCACAATCTTGCTACCCCTTTGACCAGATTTTATAGCAGCAAAGCGCGTTGTCCACTCGATGCTCTCAACATCATCGAGCACAAGCAAGAACCTCTTTCCTTTCAGCTCCTCCTTTAGAATCCCTTCCAGGAAGTCTAGCTTTTCAAGTTGAGAGACTTCATTGGCTCTAGAAGTGGGAGAAGGCCCCAAAACCACTCCTGCAATCCTCATCACATTAATATCATCGGAGGCACAAATCCACAAACTTGAATGGAAATATTTCTCGACTCGTTTATCGCTATACACATACTGAGCAAGAGTTGTCTTGCCCACACCCCCCGCACCAAATATCGGAATGACAGGTACATTCTCGCCACAATCTCCCGAATCCAACAACATCCTTACCAACTGCTCTCTCTCACCATCGCGACCATATACCTCCCCTTGCTTAACGGTTGAGGTAATCCTACAGCCGTTCGACTTCTCAGGTGGTCCTCTAAGATCACTATCCATTCCTGGAATGTTCAAGGCATCCTTCCATTGACTAGAAATAAGGTCTAGTTGCCCTGTAATTTTCTCTATCCTTTTTGCAATGACTTTTTCATAAGAAATTTCTGGTAGCTTAGAATCGGTTACCTGGTCGGTGGTACCTTCATCATCCTTGTGCGTCGAATCTGAGGAGCCACTTGCCTCCTTCATGGCATCACCATCAGCCTGCAAATTGGCATTGTTTTGAGTAGAACTTGGATCATCCTTTCCCTGGTTGAAGCGGTTCTTGTTGGCATCATCTCGCAAAGTAGCAGGGGATCCAACTTTCTGGTTCATAGCATCATCACCAACTTGATGGCGGACAACTTCCTTGCGCCTCCACTTGAAAATTTTACGAATCGATTTGCTTGACCGTTTGTCAGCATGCTCTCCAGCTTGAATAGAATTAGAGGATGCACCGACTGTTCGATCTGTGAGACCATCTCTACCATGAAAGCAGCTGCATAGAGTTGACAAGGATCCACTGATTCTCTTATGCGAGCCGTGTTTGCCGGTTGCACGATTTGTTTGGTTTCCTTCACCTTCGCCGCCAGTGCCGGTGCCGGTACCGTCGGATACCGGCGCCAAGGATCCGCCGCCAGCCTGGTTAACGGCAGAGCCACCAGACGCGGTGACCGAGGATTCCCCACTAGCCTGGCTTGGGATTACAGGCTGATACACGGCGTCTTCTTCGCCGGTTTGGAAGCCTTTGAATACAGAGAGATTGAGGCCACCAGGTGTTTGGTCGGCTGAAGCTTTGGCCATCTCCTCCACTCGTTGTTGCAATGCTCTGTACTCGAGCTCGTCAACCAAGTCGTCGGCAGCGTAGGCAGCGTCTCTGAGTTGGCTCATGAGGTCGGGCGAACACGGGGTTTTGGTTGGAATCGTCTCCGTGGCGCGGAGCAAAGCGCAGTGCAGCGTTTGGAGTGGTTGCTCGAGGCCGGAGGACGAGGGGGGAAGGGTGTTTAGGTGGGAGGCCAAGCGGTCGAGGGTGGAGTGGAGGATGGGAGGTGCGAAGAGCCCAGGGAGCGGTGGCATTGCGGGCGAAGCCATGGCGAAGGTGGCACTCTTCTTGGGCGGATTAAGAGGGAGAAATGGGGGCTTGGAGGGAGGAAAGAGAACTGGGAGGTTGCTTCGGGCAGAGATTATACCTTTCTTTTTCTAACAGAAAGGGAGAGATGCTGGGATTCTACATTAGCGTCTCAGAAGGAAGGAGAGATGCTGGCCTTGGCCTGATGCTGTGCCTCGATGCCTTCAAGAGCTGACCGTATTGCTTTCTTCTTCTTCTTCTTCTTCTTCTTCTTCTTCCTTTTTTTTTTTTTTTTTTTCTTTTTTTTTTCTTTTTTTTTCTTTTTTAATACGGCAGTTTATATAGCTCTAACTTGAGTACCCAGTCATGAGAAAGTAAAGAGTACAAGGAGAGGGAATCTTTCCTGCAAATGTCCATAAGAAATCTCCGGAGTGCCTAGCGACGAAGGAGGCGACCCAGTCTGCTGCCCCGTTTGCCTTCCAAAACACATGAACAGCCAACCCACCCATTTCCATAACCATCCTGCGAGTCTCTCCGATAAGAGGATGGCCATCCTCGTATCTATCCACAACTCGGATCCAGTCAATCACCACAGAAAAGTCCCCCTCGAGATATACCCTTTCGGCTCCAAGAGTCCTCCTCGCATATGTCAGCCCCTCCCTTGCAGCCTGGAGCTCTGCCCCAACAACAGTAATCCTAGAAATGCGCCGTCCTCCGGCTGCTACTAGTCTACTAAAAGAATCTCTGATCACGAATTCGATACCTCCAACTACACCATCCACCAACATACCACCATCGAAATTCACTTTGAGATGACCAAGAGGTGGGGGTACCCAAGAAATAAGGACGAACCTGGGCGCTATAATAGCGGAAAGAGTACCCCAGATGCCTCTGGCCGTATTGCTTTCTAAAATATAATATCTAAACAAAATAAGATACCAAGAAAGCAGGATTTTCAATCCCACTTGTCTCTGAAAACCTTTGGACAGGAGAGCGAGGGGTGGGACATCTGCGGCAGGAAAAAGGAAGATTTCAAAGTTTGGTGTCGTTTTGTGGAATGTTGTTATTTTTTCGATTTTTTTATAAATAATTTTCCAAAAATTTAAAATTTTTAAATATTTTTTAAAAAATTATATTTATTTTTTATTCTCATAAAATATTATTTTTTATAAATATTTCTAATATAATGATTCTTCTAACACCATTTCTAAAAATCATATTTATTTTAATTAAAAATAAAATAAATTTTCGAAATTACTTTTTTTTCCATTGCGGTAGACTTATAAAAATTTTTTTTGCGCATCTATCGATTAAGATTATTTTGTCATTTTAATTTGAAACCGTTAATTTTAAAAAAACGTTAGATGGTATGCGTACATATGCAAAAACTAAGTAAAAAAATGATAAAATAACAAAACAAGTGTTTTACGAAGGTATACATGCAAATATCAATTTTGGGAGGGTATTCATGCATCATTTGATATTTAAGAGGATATTCATATATATTTTTTTTCCAGAAATGTTGTTATATCTTTATCACTCATAATTCATAGTAAGTATTTTTAATTATCTCTGCTCTTCCTTAGCTGTAAGTATAATTTTGTTAACTGATATTAAATATTTGTATAGATAAATATTTTTTAATTTGATTTTATTGTAGACATGCTTCCGAGCATAAAAAAATGAGGAAATCGTCAGCTTTCCCATCAATACAATGCAAAAGTTTTTATGCGAATAAATAAAAAAGTGCACAATTGCGAGCTCACAAGAGAATCAAATTCCTCTAAAAATAGTTTACATTATAATGCTTTGTGACCATCTGAGTTGCATGCTATATGTGTTATGGAGCAAAACTTAACCGTTTCTAAACCTAGACTAAACAGGATAAATGTAATGATCTCTTATAATTAAGGCGATGCCAGCGATTGTTTATACATAAACGATAGTGCAAATATTCTATAACTTTTCCTAAAAGATTAAGCATTCTTTTAATATGGTAGAGTTTAGACCAAGATTTTTTTTTTTTTATCGTCCACTGATTGATCCAAATTTAAAATTTACAAAAATTCATCATATCTTGTTATGAATGGCCACGTCATAACTTGAGAAATTAAAGGGTATTTTAGCAACAAAGAAGGCCTTCTGTATATACTATTAACTTGGCTATTAGAGTTGTGTATGAATTCATCAATTCTTAGAGACCATACACATTACGATTTCAAGGCATTAGGATATTCTAGGCTCAATAAGCCCTCCGGCTTCCTCTGCTTTCCAGTCTCTTGGATACCCGCATCTCTTAATGTGGAGAACTTTGATGGCTAATAGCATGGGAACCGCACTGCACGAGGGTTTGAGCATAATAAAGAAGAATATTTGAAATATGATCAAACTTACATGGACAATAATTTCATTGGGGGTGTAGTTTCTTCACTTGTACTGGAAAAAAAAATGTTGGATTAAAATATTATACAGTTATTATTATCTGGTAATGGAATAGAAATAGTGAATGGAATAGAAGGAAAAACAACACTTAAAAGTTACCTAGTATGTGGTTTTTTTTGCAGGTGGTATTGTTTGCCACTCTCTATGCTCGCTATGCATTGTTATATTAGTTTTGTTTTTCTTTTTGCATAGGAAATAATTGGGAAAGAAAGTTAATAGTAAAAGTACATTACCGAGTTGTGCTTGGTGACATTTTTGTAAGAGTGTTTTTCTGAAAAAATTCTGAATGAAGGGATGTACACTGCAAGAGGAAAAAAATTATTAAAAAACAAAATAATATGCATTATATATGATTAAAAGTTTTTCTCAACAAAAATGAAAGAAAATTTTTTTCCTCTCCCGCACCCCCTCCTCCCAAAAAAAAAAAAAAGCAAAGTTCCAATGAACTATATATATATATTGGCTATATAGATCACATGAAAAAATATGCCCTTCTTCTCTAAACCCATACTCGTTTTTGGGTTTAAATGGGTCGGGTCGGATCGGGTACTTGATAAATCAGCTAAAATTGCCATCCTTATCTGCAGCCAGATTATTTTCTCCTCCATTGCTCGGTGGGTTAATGGTCTGAATGTTGGGGAAAGGGAGGAGGGGGAAGGGGTAGGGCCAGGTCCAGGTTTGGGCTTCGGGGCAGGGTCGGGCTAGGCCTAGCATCGTCCCTGGTCCAAAATTGCTTCAGATCTTATTGTTAGGCGAAAGTCCTACACAAACTAACTCGTCTCTAGGCCATGACCCCGATCAGAAGCCACCCGGGCCTGGCCCCATTTCCGGCCCAACTCGTCCTTAAAAGCTCCCTTCATTTCCTGGTATATCTTCATTCTTCTCTGACCTTACCAAGAAACCACCTTCGTTGGCAAGGTATGGTACCTATATCTTGCTCTAATCCTTTATTTCCGTTGAGGAATATAAGATCTTTTTCTGTTCCTATTCACCTTTTCCCCTCCCTTTAGCATATATAATTCCAGATTTTAATATTAGTGGATTTGAATTTGAAAGTCTTATGAAAGCTAGTAGCAGTTAGGTATCCAAGAACTTGAACAGGGGAAGAGCTGAAAGGAAACTTATTATTGAATGAGATGTAAATTAGCTTAAAGTTTTGAATTTATCATGTCTTATGATCCAGTTTACTGCAACATAGAATGATTTTTATGATTTGTTGATAACTAAAATTCTAAGTATATGTGCGAAAATTGTGCTACCTGCTGCTGATGGCTATTTAATATTTGTTATTTTTATGGTTATTGCTTGCTTTTATTGTGCTATGAAAATGGAGGTTTTGTTGGCTCCATGGAATTCCTGATCATGATGAAATCCTTGTGTCCTCAAAGAGGGAAAAAATTATATGTGAAAGAGTGTTAAGAGTAGCTGCAGTGTTATGCTTTCCTTGTCTTTGAGAACACATTTTCTGAACTTTTTTATCATCTGAATTTGAATTGATCTTGTACATGATCAGCAGGATACAATATCTAGATCATCCTTTAAATATGAAATAACCCTTGAGATACACATAACCTGAGCTGAGAAACAAGGAAATGCAATGCATGATCGATGGTGCCCCTTAAAAATCTCTTGGCCCTAAAGATAATGCACCATTGGGCTCTATTAGGATTGTAAATAGATGTACTCAAATAAACCTACAAGATTGGCTGTGCTAGATCTTTTATAACTTATTGCATTCATTAGTTATCAATGCTAGACTGTCCTAGTTGCTCATTAGGTTCACATTGTTCGTCTTCAACCAATTACTAGATTCATCAATATTAGGCAATCCTCCCTGGCCACTAACTTGCCTTCTAAATTTCCTGTTAGATTTGTCTCTTAGTAACTTTCTAGAAATTGAGCATCAATTTTCAGAGAATTTATGTTGACATCTAATCATCGCAATTTGCTTAGACTTGCATGGAGTCTTCATGACTTGAAGTTACATTCCATTTCTCTCCTCTTTTTATGGGTGCTTAGATGGTGATCATGATAAGGATAAATAGTAGTTAGACCTCTTTCTTTCTCAGAAAATGTAATTATTAGTGCTCTTAAGTGTCCTTTATGGATTGAAACCAAGTCCTCTTTCAGTTCTTCCTTTATGTAAGAGCGAACTCTTTAATCTTTATTTATTTACTAGTTTGAGCAAACATGGTCATACAAACTCTTACACCGCGACTTTGGATCTCGTCTCAACCTATAAAGATACTTTAGTGACCACGTATATTTGACTCTTGATCGTGAGAATCCATTCTTCTGGCAAGATCACATTGATGTATGTCCTTTGTCATATCTTGGTTTTCAAAAGAATTTTTTCTCTCTAGCTGATATATTATCTTTTTGTAAATGGTTATGTCCATGATCATCACTCTGTTTTCAATTCATTGAGGAGCACATCTTAAATTAATCTTGCAAATCTAATTGCTTCCCTTGGACTACAGCATGGTCTGATCGAGTGGATGTTATTTTGAAATACACACGCACGGGCATACACATATATATGTTGTTGGGGGGAAAAATGGACCACCCACAAATTAAAGCACCCAAATCTGACAGTAAGGCCGAGCTCATGCAAACCGAGCTCAGAAGGCCGAGCTCAAAAGGTTGCCGAGACCAGAAGGCTGCCGAGCTCAGAAGGCCGAGACCAGAAGGCTGCCGAGCTCAGAAGGCCGAGACCAGAATGCTGTCGAGCTCAGAAGACCGAGAACAGAAGGCTGCCGAGCTCAGAAGGCCGAGAACAGAAGGCTGCCGAGCTCAGAAGGCCGAGACCAGAAGGCTGCCGAGCTCAGAAGGCCGAGACCAGAATGCTGCCGAGCTCAGAAGGCTGCCGAGCTCCGAAGGCCGAGACCAGAATGCTGCCGAGCTCATAAGGCCGAGAACAGAATGCTGCCGAGCTCAGAAGGCCGAGCTCAAAAGGCTGTCGAGCTCAGAAGGTCGAGACCAGAATGCTGCCGAGCTCAGAAGGCCGAGACCAGAATGCTGCCGAGCTCAGAAGGCCGAGACCAGAATGCTACCGAGCTCAGAAGGCCGAGCTGACATCAAAAGGCCGACCTCGTCGTCCACCTGCTGCAGCCATGCCCTGCAACAGCCTCACCGCACCATACTTTACTTGCCGGCCACGCCACGACATATCAACTAGGGACCATACCCTGCTACGACTGCAACGTCTCACCATTCCCAAGAATGTACTGCACTGCGCGCCACAAGTAAGCTCTGGCTGCACGCCATCTTCTTCCATGATGGGAACGGACCATCCACGGCAACTCATTATTTCCACGCCCACGTCGAATCGTGATGGTAACCCATTAATTCGCCCAGTCATATCACAGGTAACCCTGGCACTTCCTCTATAAAAAGGGAGCTTCTCCTTCTAAAAAAGGGGCTTCTTCCTTCCAAGGGAGGGCTTCGGACTTCGAAATACAGTCCCTCTCCTTCTCCAAAATTAAGCCCCCCTCTGACTTAAGCATCGAAGGGCCGGCGCCGGAAACCCCGGCCACCGGCATTTTTGTAGGTCTTCCGGAGGACGCCGCCCGTCGACGGACCACCACCCGCCATTCTCGCGCCGGAGCTCCTCCTCCTCAGCCGACGGCCGCCCCCGGGTCTAATTTCCAGCAACAGTTGGCGCTAGAGGAAGGGACCGAGTTGCGGCCATGAAACTAAGGAGCAGAGGAGTCTTTAACGCCTCTCAGCATCATGTTCCAAGTCCCAAACGCTCAGTTCAGAATTCACCACCAAGATCTCCGGTAGATCAAGTTCTACAAGTCCAACTCGAGCACTTCGATGCGCTAGTGCAGCAAGTCCAAGCGCTAGCCATTGCAGCCCAAAGCCTGCAACAAGTGGAGGCCCCTCCTGTGCCGCCTCCATCAACTAATCGAGCTCGGCTCGATCTCCATCAACTAATCGAGCTCGGCTCGATCTCCGTCAACTAATCGAGCTCGGCTCGATCTCCATCAACTAATCGAGCTCGGCTCGATCTCCATCAACTATCGAGCTCGGCTCGATCTCCATCAACTAATCGAGCTCGGCTCGATCTCCATCAACTATCGAGCTCGGCTCGATCGCCAACAGACAAGGCCAAAGAAGGCCGCTGAGTCGACCTGAAGCACTTAACTCCAACTGCATAAGAGGTACACCCTATTTAGCATGCACATCTCCATAGATATTTAGCTATATTACAAGATGATAGACGACTGGACTACTTCCTTCGCCCGAGCCAAAAAGCAGCTCGAACTCGGAAATCGGAGGGTAGTGTTGGGGGGAAAAATGGACCACCCACAAATTAAAGCACCCAAATCCGACAGCAAGGCCGAGCTCATCCAGGCCAAGCTCAGAAGGCCGAGCTCAAAAGGCTGCCGAGCTCAGAAGGCCGAGACCAGAAGATTGCCGAGCTCAGAAGGCCGAGACCAGAAGGCTGCCGAGCTCAGAAGGTCGAGACCAAAATGCTGCCGAGCTCAGAAGGCCGAGACCAGAAGGCTGCTGAGCTCAGAAGGCCGAGCTGACCTCAGAAGGCCGACCTCGTCGTCCACCTGCTGCAACCATGCCGTGCAGCAGCCTCACCGCACCATACTTTACTTGCCGGCCACGCTAAAAGACATATTAACCAGGGACCATGCCCTGCTACGACTGTCAACGTCTCACCATTCCTAAGAATGTACTGCACTGCGCGCCACAAGTAAGCTCTGGCTGCACGCCATCTTCTCCCATGATGGGAACGGACCATCCACGGCAACTCATTATTTCCACGCCCACGTCGAATCATGACGGTAACCCATTAATTCGCCCAGTCACATCACAGGTAACCGTGTCACTTTTCCTATAAAAAGGGAGCTTCTCCCTCTAAAAAAGGAGCTTCTTCCTCCCAAGGGAGGGTTTCGGACTTCGAAATACAGTCCCTCTCCTTCTCCAAAATTAAGCCCCCCTCTGACTTAAGCATCGGAGGGCTGGCACCGGAAACCCCGGCCACCGGCATTTTTGCAGGTCTCCCGGAGGACGCCACCCGTCGACGGACCGCCACCCACCATTCTCGCGCCGGAGCTCCTCCTCCTCAGCCGACAGCCGCCCCCGGGTCTAATTTCTAGCAACATATGTATATATGATATTTCATCTGAATGATTGAGTCTATAAAAAATTAATTACTTTGACACTCAACAGAATAGAGTTCATCCTATCTTTGGTGCCATTTCATTTTATTTCACTTCCATTATGATTTAGAATTCAAGAAGAAACGTTAAAATAGATTCTAAGGTGATAAGGTGATCTAAATTTGAATCAAATTTAGTAATCAAAATTGGGATGTCAATACTTTTTCATGTGCAAGCGCACCCATTGCTGTTCAGTTTCAAAAGCTTTCCCTTACGGTTCGGAAAATGGTCAATTTCTGAAACTTAATTCAAGCTTTAAAACACAAATCATCAATTCACTTAATTCAGATTCCAGCCAATTACAATTTACAAGTTCACATCCTGTTACTGCTTGTATGCTTTATAATTTTCATCAAGCTGCACGATATTGCTAAGGCCACTTAAGCTGTATGTTGCACCTGTGGCTAAGCCTGTGATAGCCTACAGTCTGGCCTTAGCAACATAGCTTTTCCAAATTATTCATTTATGATTGAGTAATTTTTAATTTTGGACTCTTAATCCACCGATTGAAAGCAAACTCAATTTGTTGCTCTTCTTCCAATAGAACAAACAGTTAGAGCTGAATGCAGGAAAAGATAAGATTTAGTAATGCCTACTCTGTTTTTCTAAATGCTTCGTATATTGGCTGAGAGGAGCTTCCTTCTTTTTCGCTTGTTCTTTCAATGTTGTTAACCAAATTTCCATGTCCAAAAAAGTTAACCGGTGCCCTACGTCCTTTTTTTTTGGTAAGAATGGAGGTTGCCAGGAGCAGCCCCAGAATTTATTCAGATCAGAAAGTATTCACATAGTGAGAAGAAAAAGAATTTACAAGGGAGAGACAAGAGTAAGAATGCTGTTGCACACAAGATGCCAAAGTTATCACACTCTTCCAAAGATTCTTATGCTGCTTCTCAGTGTTCTGGTTACAGAGGCACTCCCAACTGTGAAATTTAGTTGAAGTCTTCTGGAGAGTCGCATGTATTGAGTGAGGCCTTCTCAGAGAAATCTGCGAGTTCCGTTCTCTCCAGATTTCTGAACAGATGGTTGCTAGAAGCTGATTCCCTGCCCTTCCATTCACCAGATGCCTGTTCTTTCTTCTCAATTGTCCAAAGATCATGAAGATTTGTCAGCCAACCCTTCAACTTCAATTGCGTTTTCTTGATGGCAGACCAGATGCTTTTTGAAAATGGACATCTTATAAACAAATGGCTACCTTCCTATGTTGCTTGGATCTACTTGTTTTCTTTTACTTGTTGCTTGATTACTGGCTCTATACATGAGGATGATATATATATATTGCAACCCTTTTATCACTTGATGAGTATTTGCGAGAGATGATTTACCCTGTGATTTATTTATCACCAGTCAATAACTTCTGACTGCATTGCTTTGAAAGATAAATAAGTTGCAGAAACTGCTTTCATAGATGATACTTATAACCTAGTCCACCTGAGCATAAGGAGACTATTATTGTTAATTTGATTATGACTTCCCTAAACAGAAGGTAAAGATTCTTGAGAAGCTAAACAAATGCTTATTGGGATCTGCCATATTTTGTTAAGGTTAATGCATGAAATATGACAGTTGGAAGAACGTTTTAAAAATGATTATACATAGCACAGAAACACACCCTTTCTTGATGAGCAAACCAAACACTAGACTTAATTTCACCAAGCAAAATCGCTTGCATTGGTGGTTAACAACCACTTACATAACTTTTATTTCCTTTCTGTAATTTTTAAGATGCCATCTCAAATGCTGTAAACCTGTTTTGATTACAATATTTGCTGCTTCTTTTTCTGTATGAAATATTAAAATCTAGCCTTTTGGCCTAAAAACGGGAAATAGGAGAACCCGCAAGAAGTGAGGGGGTCTGAAAGAAAGAAAAAAGCTCTTGCCATTTTATCTTCTTATGAGTACCGGCCCTTCTATGGTCATGTGTTTTGAGCAAGGAACCTTGCAAGCCCAACCTTGTGACCTGTCCCTCTAACATCCTCTTGGACTTGCTGTCTGTACTCCCCAAAGCTAAACTTTCTATAGATCGCAGGCTCTGCAAGGCTCCGTATCACAGTGTCATAGGAGGGGCAGAGGAAGTATGCCACTGAGAACCTCTCCTGTTGGGGGTTGGACATAACTCTATGTTCCACACTCTTGTACACTCCATTACTCCATGCCTGCATGTGTTCAAAAATCAAAATGAACGACAAACCATAGTGATTAAAATCAACTTTAACCATTTCTTCAGTGGGAATCTAATCGTTTAAAACAAGCTATGTCGGTACTGCAAAAATCCTACAAGATGCCGTACTTAAACAAGATCGTGTTAAAGCATGGTTCCTCCTCTAAATTTTACTCCTTGAGTCATGCCACCTTATGTTTTACCAATATAATTGTCCTCAGTAACTCTTATTTTTAAAGCAGAATCTCCACAGTTCTCTTAGGAGATCACCATAGTAGAAAGCTATGGCATTTGAAGGTTTATATACCTGGAACAGGTCACCAATGTTGACAATTAATGCATCAGCATTGGGTTTAACAGTGATCCATCTCCCATCCTTCATCAATTGCAGCCCACCTACTTGATCTTGGCGTACTATGGTCAGGAAACTAGTATCAGTGTGAGGGACCAAACCAAAGACTCGATCTTTTACTGGGCAGGGAGGATAGCGATTCAGCCGTAAATAACTAGAATCGCACGTGCAATTCTCCGTTATATACGTGCCATCATGGCCCATTCCTTCAGCTAAAATCCCCGCTAGTAGATGTGCCAACCACGACATTGCCGTTGAGAACTCCTCCATTATGTGCCTGTATCAAACGAAAAAGATCCGAACAAAGGAAGCAGGGAAGCAATTGCAGACAGAAAAAGATCTGAACAAAACAAAGTACAAGAGATCTAGGATTAAAGAAGCAGGGAAGAGATCAGAATTAGAAGCGTAAGAGATTTTAGAGATAAAAATATGACTCCAGTAGGAGAATGAAGCATGGACTCTTTCATGGCACCGAGGATAGAGGTGCCAGACTGCAGGTTAACATTGCCTCAATGTCGGAGGTAGTATGTTCTTATCCTGCTCTTGTATCAATCCATATATGATTTTAAGACGCGCTCAAGAATAGACTAAGCACCTTCGGTTAGAAAAAAAGAATAAGTACCTGGTGCTGGTTTCAGCTAGAGTAATGTAATATTTATAGCATAATACAATATTATAGATATAAATTATTATTATTATTATTATATATTAATATTTTATTAATATAATATTTTTAGAAATTAATTTTTGATTTTTTTTTATTTTTTTGAATATTTTCTGTAATTATAATATTTTATCATGAATATTTTGGAAAAAAAATTATAAATCAAAATAATTTTTCGATGTACACTAAAAGTGCATTTTTTAAAAAAAGCCCTATTTGTTCAGCCAAAATACCTCAGCCTAGGAAAAAAAAGTAAAAATAAAAATAAGTACCTGGTGCTGGTTTTGGTGACAGAGGTGGCCGGCGTGAGAGGGATATGATACGCCTCGGACCATGATAATTGCCTGAGGGAGATAGGCCTCGGCGTCCCCCAGCGGTAATTCTCGGGCGACAAGTCCATTACCTTCTCGCTGGCCTTCTTCTCGAACGGGAGCCGGAACACGTTAGCCTGCAGCTCGCGTATCCTGTCCAGGAGACTACTGGAGACGCCATGGTTCCCCAGCTGAAAGAAGCCCCACTCGGAAGCAGCAGCCATGATGTCTCTCTTGCACTGCTCCGCCTCGGACTCGCCATTTAGACGGCTGAGATCGATAAGGGGGAGCTCACACTCCTCGGCTTCCGCCGCTTGATCAGTATCGGACGACTCTGGTTGGCTGTCGAAGAGCGCTTTGTATGTTTTGAGGAATGGTGGATCGGGGTCCATTAGCACAGTACCCTGGTCTTCGACACTCTGGAAGACAATGAGAATGAGACGAGGTTACTTCTTAGTAGACGTCACCAATACTAGCTAGGTGCCTAGGTGTCGGGTTGTACACTAAGGGCTCGTTTGGTTCGCAGGAAAAGGAGGGGGGAAAGTGTGGTCAACGGGAAAGTAATGAAATGCCTCTTGTTTGGTTGGAGTTTTCAAAGGAGAGAGATGGAAAAGTTGTATTCCCATGGGAATATGATTCCCACATTTCATGGGAAAGTCTTTCCCATGAGAAACATGGGAAAGTTACTTTCCCATGAGGTGGGAATCACTTCTTTTTTATTTTTTCCCAAAAAGACCCTTCAGCATTAAAGAAACATTAAAGAGGCATTAAAGACCTAATTTTTATTAAGGGCATAATAGGAATTATACACAACTTTCCTAGGAAAATGGATGGTTAACCAAACATAAGCACTTTGGAAATTTGTCACTTTCCCATGGTTAACCAAACATGCCAAAAGTACTTTCCTAGGTATCCTCTTCCTAGGAATCTGATTCCCAGGAATCATATTCCTAGGAGGGAAAATACTTCCCGCGAACCAAACGAGCCCTAAGGATTTGGGATCCTGTCACCCGCAGAGGTGACTGGGTAGGCTTACCTCATGGGGGCATAATTAACTTACAAGTGGGCTGGATGGTACGCGCGGCTAGATCCGCCCTTTTCAACTAGACATTACTTGGCACGAACCGACCATGAGCTGCTTATTTTAAAATTTATGCTATCAAATAAATAAAATGGTTTAGAGATTTTTAAGATCTGCGCAATGGATGATCCAACCGTAGTTTCGTGCCAAAAAAAGATGAATTTTTTTTTTGTGCGAAGGATACAACCAGATCTCTTTATCTGGATCCAATTAAAACCTGATCCAAATTAGTTCCAACGTATCGCTAATTACTAATCGAAATTTAGGATCTAGGACCTTTATGGGTTGCGAGGTTAACATGAACTCTTGTATATGAATGTTAAGACAATGTCACAAGCAATCACTATTTCATTGCTATGTTGCCAACAATCAAGTAAGAACTATGAATGGAGTAGTATAACAATTTTGCATGTGCACTAAATCTGCTTCTATTATTGCATAATCCTTGTACCTTTGTCGTTTTTGTAAAGCAAGATACCATATAAAAAACAAATGGGATGGATTTTTTATAAACAATAATAATTACAAATTTAGGATTGATGTATAATTATTTTGTTAATATCTATTTTTAGAAGGATGTTCTTTCTAAACTTACCAAGTGCTTGCTGGCAGAGCAAACGCAATCCAACATCATCTAATCCTAGTATTTGATGAGCTACATCCAAGTCTAGCTTTCAAAATTTTTAATAATCAATTTAAGAGAAAAAAATAAAAGGTCTTCGACAACAAATTTTGCAACGTAAATTCCACTGAATCAAGGCAAATAGAATTTGATAGAAACATGGAAAATATTCGGATGCGTATTAATTTAGGAACTCAAAAATCTCTATGGTGTATGATTTGCACTGCAGAGTGCTATGCAACACTGAATAACTGCCATCAGGAGATGGATGGCTACCAAACACAGCACCCTAAAGGACTGATGCTCTAATTTAGGATAAGAATCTTGGAGCAAGTCACCTCCTCACACGCGGTGATTAGATCTGAATTTGGAGACAAAAGATGGAACAGGAGGGAATAAGCGAGGACATTTGGATTTTGAGGCGAATACAAGAGGCTTTTCCTGTGTCATTTTCGATAGGAGCAGAGCCGCATGAACGTCTCCGGATTTAGGGGGCGGGCCGGGCGTGTCTTGGGCGAACGCGCCGTCCCGGCGGAGTATTTTCTACTCAGGTTTTTGCCATCTTCCTCGGGTGGTGGAATGGTGATGGTAATTTTTAAATACGGCTGGCTAGACCTGACGGAAAAGAACATGGTGACCATAGCGATTATCTAATGACAGCCACTACTGTTAAGTCCTCGAGATGAACACTATTTATATTTTGGGGGTGAGTGATGCTATGGGCTCCAATCGTTGCATCAAAATCGGCCCCATGGCATGCAATTTAAATATTGGTGCGCTCCCTATTTAGATTTTTTACCAATGGAGCTTTTCAAGCCTAGCAAAATGAGGAAATTGAGGTTCATTGATGGTTACTTTATATTGGGTTATTATTGACGGAAAGTATTATGCTTTTATGATTGATTTCAATAATTGTTGACCGGTAATTTGGCATCAAACAATGAGCAAATAAAACATAACAAAATTTAGATATAGCTGGTGTCTAACAGGAAACCGCAAATATACAACCCTCGTGCATAACTTTTCTGTGCGTAATTACTCTTTGGGGTCCCCTATATTGCCGCTTTTTATTCATTTTACACAGCCAAGAAGTCTTCATTTTACACATATTGCAAATTGATGTATCCTCATCCCAAATTTAGTAATAATGGCTAAATTAAGAAACTCCTACATCGAATGATTTTGGAATTTAGGGTACATTTGGTTGCAGAATAAAACTTGAAAGGATGAATAGAACTTATGCAGATATTATTAGAGGGATAGGACCCATTCCATGGGTCAGGGTTTTTTCAGATATTTGGTTGGAGAGATAGGTGGAAGGAATAAGTGCACGCATCTAATCTATATTGAGTTTCACAATGATTTAAATTTTATCACAGCGATGAAATTGCTCTCCTACTCTTTATATATTTTAGAAAATGATCGAAGGCGAAAAGAGTAATTATGGGGATACCTTTCTCTATTTCTATGATGTAAGTCTTTTTTTTTTTTTTTTTGATGAAAACCTTAGCTAAGATGACGGCAAAAAAACTACTTGAAAAACAATAGCAAACAATAGAGAGAAAGCATGATATTCGATAATATGAATATTTTTGGCATAGTTTTAAAGTTATATAACTAACATTTCGATTAATCTTGATTTCCCGACTCCCGAAATCCTTGGTTCATGTTATTGATTTATGCTTTTAAAATATATTTTAATATTTATCCAGTTAAAAATGTTCAAGAGCAAAAAGTTAGCATGTCCGATAAAAGGCCAAATTTTATTTAAAGGAAAGAAAAAAAAAGGATAAAGACAAACTCACAAATAAAATACGCTTAAAAATGTATCAAAGATCTTTTCCCATCATATGTACACATTCACCTGTATGATAACAACAGTATTTGCCTTGCACCATATCACGTAGCAGACATGTAATTATTTCACAGTTTTAAATTAAGATAAAGGAAACAAAAACAGAGTTTTCGGTACCTGAGACGGCAATGCTTCTGTAGTCTTTCCCAACTCCTCCATCAATTCCTCCCTTGACATGTTCTTCACCCCTTGCAGTGGTAGTATCAAAGAGCTTAACAATTTATAGATTTATGGCAGTGATAGAATTAATCCTCCACGCGTAATATGTGTGGCAAAACCCCTGAGAGCTGTCTCTCCTCTGTCACCCCCTCACTCATGAGCGAGGCGCCGAGGTCACGTCGCCTGAGACTTAATTTCCACACGCTTAGACCACGGCTTCGCCGCTGCGTCCAAAGGAGCACTGCTGGTTTTATAGTGGCGCCAATGGGCAGATGGAGCCTAGGAGAATTAGTGAAACAATAAAAGCCATTAACTTGTGGCCAATTTGGTGCTTACGACTTCCTAAAGTAGATGATGGGTATGCTTGCAGTGACTTGCAAATCCATAAATGCTGTACCCTTAGATAAAATTTTGTGGCCAGATGCCAGACAACCCAAGAACTAGTCAAAAGCTACTCTTTTTATCTGGACAAAATAGAGGTGATGGAACCACTAACAGTGACAGTCCAACATTTTCTTTTCCAAATTTCTGAAGCAAAGGTGGGCAAACGCATCACTTCATTTGACTGTTCGACAAATTGACCATGGCAGCTTCTCTACCACTTCTACTTCATCTCAAGGAGAGTGGATTATCAAAGTCCCTGTTAAGGGTACGTAAGCCTTGAATTCGGATTTAGTTTTAAAAATTAGTTCATTGGATCTTTCTTACTATTATAGATTACCAACTTTATCTTTTCTTCCAAATATCTTGATGCCTTTCCATCCTTGTATAATAACCATAGTGGTGCTTTTTTCCATTACTTTCCATTTTGCTTTTCTTCGATCTCATCAATCTTGAGAATATGATCATGTTATACGACTAGAAATATGTATCAGAGCAGACATCAACTGACGCCTGCCAATAGTCCTCCATATTTCCACCTTGTCCCTGCTCACCGTCTCTAATATCTCTCATTTTGTTTCCATTAAATTGGATAACCACAGCTATCTTTTTCGGCAGTTCTGTTTCTTCCAGTCCTCTGATCCCACAAGTCTTTGGGATTCATTGATTGCACATTCCTATGTCCGGAGGAATATGTTAAAAGCTCCAATGGAAAACTTGATGAAAATCTGAAGTATAAAGAGTGGAAAGCAAGATTAACTCCTCTTGGTTTAATGCAACACTGGTCACGTAGTTTGGCTTGCATTTGAGCAACAATGCTTATCCCTCTCAGCCTCTCACGTTATCCAACTAAAATATGATCTACAAGGAACAGAGAAGAAGATATACTCTCTGACTGCCTATCTCCAGCGTATCAAGCACCTTGCTGATTGTCTTGCCGCCATAGGCAAACCAATTGATAACATCAACTTAATTTTCCACAATTTGAATAGCTTACATGGTGAGTGCGAGTTTGTTTCACTCTTTTTATCAAAAGCAGATGGAAGAGGAGGATGAATGCCTTGAGCTCGAAGGATTTTGATTAGTAGAATGTTACCTATACTACTGAAAATTAAAAGATAACAAAGAGGAAATAAAAATATTGAATATCAGAAATAAAGATTCATTCATAATGATATTCGAAAAGAAGCCTTTGTTCTTTACAATTTATGATCTTTATACTCTCCTCTCCACATTCTACCATTAACTGCTAGGAGGCATCTGAATTCCCATCTTCGCCATGTGTCATGGTTGGTTAACATTACTATTTTATTTCTCTTGTCAGTTATGAGCTTTAATTTCAAATTCGAAATCTCTCTTTGACTCTTCATTAACTGCCTATGTTCACTTGCAGCATGACGACACATAAACCAATTTCAGCCCTTTGTAACTTCATCAATTTGTATAAGATTGGATTTTGGTGATACAACTATTCATCCTTCTTTATCCTAATGGTACAACACTTTCTTTTGGATTATTTATACCTTAACCTTTTATAGCCAGAATCCATCGTCCTACCTTTATTAACATTACCTATCAGCCAATTTTACTAATATTACTCATCAATGCCTCTTGATGTGCCAAATGGTATTGTTTATTGTATGATCTATAGGGTAAACAAGGTCATTTATGTCACGCCCCCGCCTCTGCGAGGTACGTGAGGCACCTAGTGCCCATGTGGGGGCCACATGAGGGGGGAACACGAGGCTCCCATGCCAGATATTGTCCGGTTCTGGGGCTTCATGCAAGCGTCCTTCATCCCTCCCCGATTTTGTTTTCCACCCAAAATATGTCTGCAGGATTTGGAGACACCCGCCTCATATGCCCAGGCTCTGAAACAAGTCTTTCCGATGTGGGACTATTGGGCCTCACACCCTTCCCACCATCGGACAAGAGCCGTCCTTGGCTCTGATACCAAATGTCATGCCCCCGCCTCTGCGAGGCACGTGAGGCACCTAGTGCCCACGTGGGGGCTACATGAGGGGGGAACACGGGGCTCCCCTGCCAGATATTGTCCGGTTCTGGGACTTCACGCAAGCGTCCTTCACCTCTTCCCGGTTTTATTTTCCACCCAAAATGCGTCTGCAAGATGTGGAGACACCCGCCTCATATGCCCAGGCTCTGGAACGAGTCTTTCCGATGTGGGACTATTGGGCCTCACACCCTTCCCACCATCGGACAAGAGCCATCCTCGGCTCTGATATCAAATGTCACGCCCCCGCCTCTGCGAGGCACGTGAGGCACCTAGTGCCCACGTGGGGGCCACATGAGGGGGGAACACGGGGCTCCCCTGCCAGATATTGTCCGGTTCTGGGACTTCACGCAAGCGTCCTTCACCTCTTCCCGGTTTTATTTTCCACCCAAAATGCGTCTGCAGGATTTGGGGGACTATTGGGCCTCACACCCTTCCCACCATCGGACAAGAGTCGTCCTCGGCTCTGATACCAAATGTCACGCCCCCGCCTCTCTGAGGCACGTGAGGCACCTAGTGCCCACGTGGGGGCCACATGAGGGGGGAACACGGGGCTCCCCTGCCAGATATTGTCCGGTTCTGGGGCTTCACGTAAGCGTCCTTCACCCCTCTCCGGTTTTATTTTCCACCCAAAACGCGTCTGCAGGATTTGGAGACACCCGCCTCATATGCCCAAACTCTGGAACGAGTCTTTCTGATGTGGGACTATTGGGCCTCACACCGTGGGCACTAGGTGCCTCACGTCCCTCGCAGAGGCGGGGGCGTGACATTTGGTATCAGAGCCGAGAACGGCTCTTGTTCGATGGTGGAAAGGGTGTGAGGCCCAATAGTCCCACATTGGAAAGACTCGTTTCAGAGCCTGGGCATATGAGGTGGGTGTCTCCAAATCCTGCAGACGTGTTTTGGGAGAAAAATAAAATCGGGGAGGGGTGAAGGACGCTTGCGTGAAGCCCCGGAACCGGACAATATCTGGCAGGGGAGCCCCGGTGGTCCCCCCTCATGTAGCCCCCACGTGGGCACTAGATGCCTCACGTGCCCCGCAGAGGCGGGGGCGTGACATTTGGTATCAGAGCCGAGGACGGCTCTTGTCCGATGGTGGGAAGGGTGTGAGGCCCAATAGTCCCACATCGAAAAGACTCGTTCCAGAGCCTGGGCATATGAGGCGGGTGTCTCCAAATCCTGCAGACGCGTTTTGGGTGGAAAACAAAACCGGGGAGGGGTGAAGGACGCTTGCGTGAAGCCCCAGAACCGGACAATATCTGGCAGGGGAGCCCCGTGTTCCCCCCTCATGTGGCCCCCACGTGGGCACTAGATGCCTCACGTGCCTCGCAGAGGCGGGGGCGTGACATTTGATATTAGAGCCGAGGACGGCTCTTGTCCGATGGTGGAAAGGGTGTGAGGCTCAATAGTCCCACATCAGAAAGACTTCTTCCAGAGCCTGGGCATATGAGGCGGGTATCTCCAAATCCTGCAGATGCGTTTTGGGTGGAAAACAAAACCGGGGAGGGGTGAAGGATGCTTGCGTGAAGCCCCAGAACTGGACAATATCTGGCAGGGGAGCCCCGTGTTCCCCCTCATGTGGCCCCCACGTGGGCACTAGGTGCCTCACGTGCTTCGCAGAGGCGGGAGCGTGACATTTGGTATCAGAGCCGAGGACGGCTCTTGTCCGATGGTGGGAAGGGTGTGAGGCCCAATAGTCCCACATCGGAAAGACTCGTTCCAGAGCCTGGACATATGAGGCGGGTGTCTCCAAATCCTGCAGACGCGTTTTGGGTGGAAAACAAAACCGGGGAGGGGTGAAGGACGCTTGCGTGAAGCCCTAGAGCCGAACAATATCTGGCAGGGGAGCCCCGTGTTCCCCCCTCATGTGGCCCCCACGTGGGCACTAGGTGCCTCACGTGCCTCGCAGAGGCGGGGGCGTGACAATTTAAAGCTGCTATTCACTCGCAATCGACCTGTTTCAATTGAAGGATTATTTAAACAAAGTGCTGCTACTATTTTATCAGATGATGTTTCTAGATATCATATCCTTTTCACCGATAAGTCGGGATATTCTTGGTTGTTTCCTTTATGTGCCAAATCTGATGTCTTCTCTATTTTTATAGACTCAAAGCTAAAGTTGAGAATCAACTTAAACCAAAACTAAAACTTTGCAATTAGACTGCCGGAAAGAGTTTTTCAGTAATCCTTTTCGGTCATTTCTTTCTTGACATGGTATTAGCCATCAATTATTGTGTCTTCACATTCAAGCTAAATGTAAACATAGGCATCATGTTGCAACTGATCTTGCTCTATTATCTCATTCTTGTATTCCCTTGTTCTATTGCGTTAATGTCTTTAGTTCAGTGGTTTATCTCATCAATCATTTGACTCCATGTAACCTTGGATTGAAATCTCCATGGGAATTACTATTCCATTGCACTCCAAACTACACCTCCCTTCGTTTCTTTGGCTGTGCCTACATTCCTTGGCTAAGGCCACATAATAATCATAAGTTGGAGTTCGGTCTCGTCTGTGTGTCTTTATTGGTTACAATTTGAATCATAAAATCTATTGCTTCCTTGATCCCACCACTAGTTGCATTTATATTTCATGTCACATTATCTTTGATGAGTATTTCTTTGCCTTCCAGAAGTCTACTACTGAACCTCTCAATGAAAACTCAATCACCAACTTGATGTCATCGCGGTATGATTGCTAGATCGAGTTAATGTACTTCTCCCATATCTCTTGCCCTCCTTGGGCACTCTATTTCTAGCCAAGGTACCATTCCTCCTATTCCCTCAGAATAGCTGCAAACCCCGTTCCTAAGTCCACTCCCCATGATTACGATAATCCCAATAGCAGACCAAAAGTTACAATTGCATCACTCTCATGCTACCAATGCAAATCCCATGATCACTCACTCTAAGTATGGCATTAGTAAGAAGAAAGTCTTCTCGACAAAACATCCATTACCTTCTGCTATACAAGCCACTACAAATTTGGTTAAACCCATCTACTTCTCTACAATTAACATGAATTCAGAATAGCGCTCTACTATGATAGAAGAATTCAATGCTTTGCAATGAAATAGTAGTTAGTCACTTGTGTTCTACTTGCCAGATATGAGCTTAGTAGGATGTAAATGGGTGTATCGCCTTAAATGGCGAGAAAAAAGATACTTTAATATGGTACAAGGTTAGACTTGTTGTGAAGGCTGTAATCAATAATATGGTTAGACTACTCCGAAACTTTCATCCTAGAAACCTTTTACCATTCGAGTGGTACTTGCTTTGGTTGTTCAATTTGGCGAGACAATTCATCAAGTTGACGTTAATAATACTTTTCCTAATGTCATTCTTCACAGCCACCAGGATTTGTTGACTCCAATACCCTAATTATATCTGCAATCTTCACAAAGCCCTCTATGATCTCAAGCACATGCCATAAGCTTGGTACGACTGTCTCACAAATTTTATCTTGAACATGGTTTCTCTGATACTCATGTTGATCAATTCTTTTTGCTCGGTGGCACGATCAAACAAAACTATTTAATTAATCTATTTTATGATATTATGACCATGGGGGATGATGGGTCTTATATCACCCATCTAATTGGTCAACTTGGCTCTCAATTTTTCATAAAGGATATTGGTCCTCTACACTATTTTCAGGGGACTGAAATCACCAATGGTTGATGGACTATTTTATCTCAAACAAAATATGCAGCTCTGGATCTTCTCCACTGAGCCACTATAGTTAATTTCAAATCATACAGCTCTACCATGGTGCTTCTCACAAATTATGCTCTTTGTTTGGTGATCCACTATCGGATTCTTTTAATATTGAAGTATCATTGGTGCATTGAAGTAAATTAAGCTTGCTAGTCAATGCATGCCTCAACATGCGATCATCTTATTGTTGTAAAGAGAATCTTGCATTTTCTTGGCGTACCTTGGATCTTTAACCTTTTGTGATGTCGATTGGGCTAGTGACTTGGATACCCAATGCTTATGGCTAGTGTATTTCCATTACTATCTTATAGACTGCTAAGAGACAACCAACAATAGCCCATTCTTCTATTGAAGGCGAATATCACACTCTAGCTCATAGTACTACTAAATTATTTTGGATTATTCAGTTGCTTACAAAATTGCATATATTTATATCATCAGCTCCTATTTTTTGGTCTGAATATGTGTCATATCTCTGGCCTCCATTTCTATTTTTCATGTGTACACTAAATACATCGAAATATAGTGTCATGTTGAGAGAGAGAGTTTGGAAGGATATTGATGTGCAATATGTTCCTAATTAAGATCAGCCTACAGATATCTTTACTCCGCACTTCAAACTTCTCAAACGGCTCATCAATTTGTGGAACTGTGGTATACTGGTATTTGACTTTGCATTTGAATATAAATTTTAAGAATTAGTTTATTGGATCTTCCCTATTATTCTGGAATCCACTCTGCGCCTCTGCAAATCCCAACCAAAATCCAAAAGGAAGATCATTCGTCATCGTCCCTCAAAACCTAGCTTCGCCGACGATAGGGTGGTCGGGACTCCTCTTCACCACTTCGCCGAGCTTGCACGGTCGACGACGACGATTGGCGAGTGGCGACCGGCGAAGTGGCGACCGGCGAAACCCTAGCTCCACGCCTCGTCGCCTCCACCGCTCGTCCGCTCTACCTCTGGCCCTCTGTGCCTCTGCAAATCCCTCGGCAAACTGGGTTTAGGCGCGATTCGGGCCATTCGGCAATCAGCAGACAGCCAGACACATTTGGTTCGGTCACCGCGATTCGGGCTGGGACGGGCCCGGGCCGGGCCAATGAAATACCCGAGCCCGACCCGAAATAGAAATGGGCTTAATCATTCAGCCCGAGCCTGGCCCGAAATGCATTGGGCCTAGCCCATAGCCCGGCCCGCGGCGGCCCGACCCGAGCCCACTTCCAGCCCTAACTACTGTAGTATGGAACAGCATGAAAGGAATCTCCACGTACTGGTTCTTATTTGTTTTTCCAAATATTTTGGTATCTTCTAATCTTTGTATGAGAACCATAACTATGCTTTCTTCCATTTCTATATAATAGCCATAGCTGTATATTACTTTAAATTTTATTTTTATTCAATCCCATATATCAATCTTTGAACTATGATCTTGATGTGTGATTATAATTATACAAATCATTGAAAGGTTCTGTGTGAACCTCTTATGCACCGCACTTTTCATTAATATTCTATCTACAAAATACCATGGCCAACATCCTCGCAGATTTTTTATGCAAAATATTCTTAAGATTGATGTAAAAGATTCTATTGAGATTAGGTTGTGGTAGACCTGACCACGGTTCAGTTCTAATCGAGAAACCGGATCGAAACCAAACCGGAAAGAACCGGACCGGAACCGGAACCGGAACCGTGTCTCACGATTCTTAATCGAACCGGAACCTTAAGGAATATGGTTCGGTTAAGGTTCCAGGTTTGATGGAACCGGAATCGAAACCGAATCGGAACAGGAACCGGAACCGAAACCGAACCGGAATCGAACCGGAACCGGAACTGGAACCAGCGGTTCGGTTCCGGTTCGAACCGAAAAAAACGACTATTTTATCCCTCCTAACAACTAAAAAAGGGCTAATTTGAGGGGCATTTTGGGAAATGACTATTTTACCCCTTCTAACAACTAAAAAACGGCTAGTTTGAGGGGCATTTTGGGAAACGAAAATTATCCCCAACACTATATACCTCTCCAAATCAATTTTTTCACTACACCACTCAATCTTTCAATCTCTCTCTCTCTCAATTTTCACTCTCTCAATTATTCAATCATTCCAATTCTTTACACATTCCATAACCTTCCCATATTTTCATTTTTTTCAATCCAATTATCAAAAATGTCTTCCTCCTGCTCAAATAAAGACACAAAAAATATATATTCCAAACCTAAATTCTTGGGATCTAAATTACCGACCCCCCTCTATTGATGAGTAAATAATAAAATGAGGTACAAATTATCATGTTGTATTAATTACACAATCTATTTGTATTTAATTTTTTTCCAAATTAATTACACAATCTATTTTTTTTCAAAATTTTATAACCGGAACCGGAACCGTTTAAAACCGGAACCGGAACCGGAACCATTTAGAACCGGAACCGGAACCGCCTAGAACCGAAACCGGAACCGACGGTTCTAGAACCGGAACCGAACCGACTATTTTCGGTTCCGATTAAGGTTCTAGATTTTTGTGGAACCGAAACCGGCGGTTCCGGAACCGTGATCAAATCTAGGTTGTGGCGGAATTATTATATGAATCTTATCTCCTGCACAGAATATTCTATTGGCATGTTACCTCCGTTTCCTATTCCCACGGTTCGACGAGGCTAAACGAACACTCAAAGGAAGGCCAAAGGATGATTGCTGTGTACTCGCAAGACAGCTTGTCCTTAAATATTACTGGATTAATTAAGAAAATTTTATATTTCGCTTCTAAAATTTTGAAAATTTTTAAGTAGCCTCTGAAAAATAGTTTTCTATATCAATATGGTCCAGTTGGGGGTATCAAATGATAAAAAATATACTTAATATTGATTGAAAAATAGAAATAGTAAAAATATGGGGGGTCATGATACTGATAAAAACCCCTCCACCAAACTCGGTAATTCAACTGCCGTCTCAAATGAATTAATTGACCCCATCATCGACTTCCAACTCCAGGAGCTCGTCCACTGCCAGTCCCGGCTCCTCCATTGTAGCGACTCTAGAGCTCTCTCACGACTTCTCCGACTTCTCCAGCTTCAACTCCAACATCTCCAGTGAGCTATATAGCACCATGGCTGTGGCTCCCTCATACCAACAGCTCCCAACAACCCCACTAGAGTCTCGCTGGTGGTAGTGACACTGAGGATCATTGGTCTTAGGACTCGGGTTCTTGGCGTATCACCTATCAAACTTCTGAACTTTGATTGGGTCCTTGGGGCCGATCCTGGCTCCAATCCCCCACCTCGGGAGCATCGACCCAATGGTGCAGGAGAACATGTCCATCGCCATGTTCGACCTCTCACTAGAGGACTCAAATCGAGCGGCAATGAAAGCAAAACGGGATATGGCACCGAAGCTTCGACTTCTCTGGCATGGATGGAATCATAGAACTTCCAGGGTTTGTTTGACGACTCGAACCAGGTGGCTATCGAGGTGAAGTAGGACATGAGAATGAAGCTCCACCCTCTTGGCACAACACTAGTCGGACTTCCAGGCTTTGATCAGGTCAAAGCCAGATCGAGGACTCGAACCGGGTGGCGATCGCAGTGGTTGCCAAAGTGAAGTAGCTGCTTTACATGGCCGTTAATGGGAATAGCAATGATGAAGAAGGTCAAGAAAAAAAAACTTTCTTTCGCATGCTCGAAAGGTTAATTGGAGAAGAGAATCACTTGATTTACATATGTTCCTTTGCACAGAAATGAAAGCCAGGGGCATTGCAGAGAGGCAGGCAGGGTTATCAAGTTATCATGCGATGATCACGTGATAACTTTTCTTAATAGGAGATGGGCGGCTGGACCATATTGATACAAAAAAAAGGGTATAAATTAGTTGGAAATTTTTTAACTCTTAGAATTGAAATGTTTTCTGTCCGAAATTGAAGGATATTACTGCATTTTTCCCGTGTATTAATTGTCCATTTTATTGAGTCGTAATCACTTGTCCAGGGAGAAGAACCAACGAGCCATAGGAATATAATGGTAAAGAGCTATAACTCCTAGCTAGGGGTGTCACTTAGCCAACCTAGATCGCACGCTCTCATAGCTGGCCAAGAGAGAGTTATTAAAAATTATTAAGCTTGAATAGAACATTTTGGCCTACATTTAAGGCCTGAGCCTTGAATAAAACCATGTTAAAACAATGGCCTTTCAGATCAATTAGCTAGAACGAGCATAACTATAATTACAGGATGAAAATTATATCTATATGTAACATAGATTATGTTTTCGTATGTATTAAATTAACATCATTATAGAAAGTTTCATAAACCTATTCTTCTTCTTTTTCTTTTTTCAGAAATAAGATGGTAAAATGCCACCACCCAAGATTGAGCTCGATCTGGACCTGTCCTCAAGAGAGGGTGTCAATCAGCCTGTTGGCATAACTATAACTTCAATCAACTTTGATATTCCAACTAAGTGGGTTCTAGTGGTCTAAGTCTTCAAACAAAGTTTATATTATATAAAATCAGACTTTAGCAAGATAATATCATGCATGTGGGGCCAAGCTAATCCCAAATCACTTGAAAACTAACAGACTAGCTATATATATATATATGTATATGCTCTCATGTAATGGTTGATGCATCAAGCAAAAATGTACACATGCATATTCAAGCAAATAAACATATCACGGAACCTTATTTATCTAAACTTAAAGATAGAATAAGAGCTCTTACGCAAGTTAAAACCAAAAAGGCAGCATGAAGTGATTGGAAGAACTTACTAATTGGAGAAGAGAGGAGGGAGCACACAGTGGGAGCAGGAGTGGGAAGAACCAACGTGGAGCTAGAATATTTATATAGATGGCCGACCAAGCATTGGCCAATTGCTTGTTTCTGGCTGTTGAGAAGAACACGTTTCCGGACGGAGTATCAAAGGAAATGGAGATTAAATTTTTGCTACAGTGATTAGATAGATACTGGGAGGAGATAAAGAGAAAAAATGAGAGGGCGCCAAGGAATGATGCACGGTGGGGGGTGGGGAAGGGATAGAGTTGAAGGGGAGATTGCAGAATATCTCTTTCTTCTCTCTCCACTGCCATCAAGCCACATGACGGATTCATACGCCTTCACTGTTCTCATTGCACAACCCCCTTCCCCTCTCTCCCTCCCCCGGCCCCCCTCGGCCTCAATCTCTTACTCTCACACACTCACAGTCTCTTTCTCTCACTGGCCATGTCGGTATCGTAGGACGACTCGTGTGCCAACTTTCGCTACGGAGAAACGTGGGCATCGCTGGAGCCGTGTGCCCTTTGGAGGACGGCGGAACCCATGCAAACACGGGCTACAAGGAATCCACGGAGGAGCGGACACGTAGCCATGACGGTGTAGGTGACGTCAGTAAAGAGGGCAGGGCTTGGTCTTCTAGAGTTCACCTATGAATACTCCTGCGAGAAGATGACAAGATCATAATCTAAAGGCAACGTGCCGTTTTGGCTACCATTACGCTTGTGGCTATTGTCTGCATTATGCCCATGCAGCATCATGAGAGTTCTGCAAGGCTTTAGATGAGATGAGAGGCTTCGAGATGAACAAAAATTATATGGGAAGGCCATCACAGAATAAAATATAATATGGATTTTCTATTTTGCTATGTTTATCCTAGCATCCATCTTAAAAAAAAAAAAAGTTAGAAACTTTATTAATGAAGTCCTCATTATCGTAAATAAAAAAATAAAAAAACAACTTGCATGTGGCATTCTCTTTCTTTCTTATTTTTATAATATATTTTTTACGAATACAGACTACATGGTCAAGTGATATGCACTGAACAAATTAATCATTCGGCAAGCTAATACATACATCTAAATAAATCAATGCATAATTTTCAGAAAATGATATTCACAAGTACATAATATATAGCTAAGTGATATATACTTAATAATTAGTCGTCTAGCAACTCAATACGCACCTCCAAGTAAATTGATAAACAGTTTCAGAACATTATATTACTAGTATATATTATATGGCTAGGTGATACACACTCATTGACTTCCTAAAGAATATTATAAGCTTCTTTGATACACATATAACAGTGATCCAAAACACACCTCTAAATAAATCGATTCATAATTTTCAGAACATACTTTTTACTAATACACACTATATAGCCAGGTGATATATACCAAATAAATTAATCGTCTACTAAGCCAATACACACTTCTAAGCAAATCAATGTACAATTTCCAAAGTATGGTGTTCGTCCATACTATTAGATAGTACATTATTTTTTAGCTTTGTCTAACATAAAAAATTATATACATACCATTTTTTAGAATTTATGAACTTTTCAGTATAAAGATTCTGAAAAAAGAAGAGAAATTTGGAGGAGAAAAGAACTTGAAAAAAAAAAAAATCTCATCAATGGGAGAGATGGCTTGACGAAAAGAGGACGGATAGTGAGACTTGATGAGAAAGAAAAAGGATGCCGAGCATGATTTTCTTTTCTTCTTAGTTTTTGGGACACATGACCAAGTTCCTGACTTTTGGATTTCTTCACCAGGGGACACATGGAAAAATAGGAAGTCCACTCTATATTTTCTTCTCCCATGCTCATCCCATATCATTTCTGTTCGAGATAATCCAAATATCTAGGACATGGATAGATCTAACCACGTAATGGTTAATTACGTGGTAAAAGACAGCAAAGGAATCACTGAAGCCACCTTCCGGCAAAAAGTTTCTTTGAATCTAAAAGGCAAATATGGGCATATTCATCTAACGCATGCTGTATTTCTTGTTGGGCTATCAATCAGGATAAAACCACCTTTTGTTCGTAAATTATGATTGGTACGCACCCAATTGGGTTGCTTATTATCTGATCTTGATATTCCTCGATGCTGCAACTTGACTTAAAGCAGTCGTACGGAGAGAGAGCGATGCTATGGTAACCGAGGAATATCACTCAACAAAATTACTCAAGTGCTCTGCACCACTCACGGTGGTTCATTATACGGTACATTTCACGATGCCGATTCAAGGGATCCAGCGAGAATACATCACACGTGATGTTTTGAGTTACTTGAGTATTTTTGAAGGGGATATTGTAGGATCACTAAGGCTGCAAATGGGCCGGATTAACCTATGATCCGATTCGACTCGACCCTTTAGACCTAATCTGACCTAATTTAAAGGATCCATGAGGCTGAGTCGGGTTCTAAACTTAGACCAGTTTTATTTTTCGAGTTAGATTTCAGTTACTAAATACTCATCCTATCTGTTTTATTTTTGGTGCAATTTTGGGTTTTCTATCCTACGACTCGACCCGAGCCTGATATACTGCTAGAGCCTGCTGGGGTGCTTAACGGTCTCTAACTCTCTATTCCTTTAATTTTTTCTTGTGTTTGAGAATGAGAGGAATGGAAGAAACTATTTTTGTGTACTATCGAATGACATGAAGTTTCTATTAAGGGCTCGTTTGGTTCGCAGGAAGCATTTTTACTTATAAGAATATGATTTCTGGAAAGCATATTCCTAGGAAGAGGATACCTGAAAAAGTACTTTTGGCATGTTTGGTTGGCCATGGAAAAGTGACGGATTTCCAGAGTGCTTATGTTTAGTTGACCATCCACTTTCTTGGAAAAGTTATATGTAATTCCTATTATACCCTTAATAAAAATTAGATCTTAAATGCTTTGGATGAAATAAGGATAGCTGAAGGGTCTTTTTTGGAAAAAAAATATTTCGATTTCCGGCTCACGGGAAAGTAAGTTTCTCATGTTTCTTATAGAAAAGACTTTTCCATAAAATGTGGGAATCATATTCCCATGGGAATACAACTTTTCCATTTCTCTCATTTGAAAACTCCAACCAAACAAGAGACATCTCTTTACTTTTTCGTTGACCATACTTTTCCCCCTTCTTTTCTCGCAAACTAAACGAGCCCCAGGGCTTAGGTTGATTACATTAAATGGAAACACTATTTCCTAAGAAGAAAGTTCAGACTAATGAAGACAAAATAGAATATAATTTTGCCATGTAGAAGAAGATGAATTCATGATGAGTCCTTTATAGCAATTGAACTTTGTCATATGTTATTATCAAAACTACTTTCTTTATCTTGGCCTATATATACATTTCTTGCGATATGTTTAGAAAAAATAGTAGTATATGCATTCTAAAAAATTCATGGATTATCACTGCTGCGTAAAAAGGATTAACATACATGCAATTCTTTTCTACTCAAAAAAAATATTGCATATATGAACAAAAAAAAATTTCTCGTAGCTAATAAGGTTGAGCCTATTATTATTAGGTTAGTTTGTAATGGCATCAATTCTCGATACTTAGAAACTTTCACTTATATAGTCCTGCATAACCTATTCTCTATAGTTTTCACTCATTGCAAAAGAAACAAAACATAGGAACTGATATGCATAGGGATCCACCTGGACTCGATCCGGATCTAATCTAAATTCGATCCGAATCCGATTTTTTTTGAGTTGGGACTGAGTTATACATGGACCCAATCCGACCCGAATAACTCATTGGATCAAAAATTTTAGCCAGAGCTGATCCGATCTTCTATTGGATTAGGCTTGGGCCAACATTAGGACTCAAATAAAAAATTGGATTGGGTTAGGGTCACTTGTAACCTGGTCCATTCGGACCTAGAAATGATCAGAAAACACGTGCTTCTCGTCCACTCATTAAACAGGGCCCCACTTGATGCTTCTGAAAAAATCCCATCAGGCGCGGCAGCTTCAGAGCCTTTCAAATCTCCAACAGCTTTAAGGGGTCCCACTTCATCGCATTGGGTTGTGGGTTTGGATTCCACGTGGTGGACCTCACTTTGTTCCTTATCCGGAATTAAGCGCCCAAAGCCTCTTTTTTTTACCGTGGCTCGGTCTCAGCGAGACCAGTCAAACCGATCACGTGACTCCTGACGGATCTTTTACAGAGCCAAGGAATCCCGAGCCACGCCCGGATCATGAGTGGTGTGTAAGGGTGAAGATAATGTCGGATCAGGTCGGGTCTATAGCCTGACCTGATTCCCTATTAGAATTCTAATGTTAGGCCAAGATCTAATTTTGTAGAATATCGGATCAGATCAGGTTGGGACTGTAGCCTAAATTGGACCCAAGAGGTCATTTGGGTCTAGTTGGGTTCAGGTATAACCTAGTCCCAACTAAAAAAAATCAATTCAGATCAGATCTAAATAGGGTATGGGTTGGACTTGTTTCTATACAACAAACAAAATGTAATTATTATGTTATCAGTTCATGAGTTATAAGTCTTGCAAATGCTAATGCATCAGAAGAGAGAAAACCCATCATTCTTATGGCTTTTGGGTTGCACCGAAAAAGTTTCACCGTTCAATAGAAAAAGAATTAGAGACTAAAAACCAGAAAAGCTAATTTTTGATCTTGGACAACTCGAGCATGACATCAAAAATCATATGCCAACTCAATGCCTAAGGCTTCAAGGCTAGGCTTTTAATGATGGATTAGGGCTTACAAATCTCTTGGGATTACACAACAGTTAGGAGTATGGTGCAAATAAGTGGATTGCAATTTGCTATACTTCTATCACTACTAAAAGATGAAGCATTAGGGTTATTCGATTTACAATTTCCTTGAGGTTGCTTTGCTTCTATCTAAAGGAGAACGAAGGAAGATGGAGAAGTGCAAGGTAGGCCTTCATCTTATATAATACTTGGAAGATCATTGTGGAGGGTAGGATCTAGGGTTTGAAGCATGCCAGCATGGTGGAGGAGAGGGATCCGCCATGAGAGAGGCTAAACCACTTGAGTGGTGGAAGCATGCCGAGTGGTGGAACTTGGAAGAGGAGGATAACTCGAGAATTGTCATGAAAGCTCGAACCAATAGATATCGTCCAACAGTAAGATCGATCGATTTCCACAGTGGAAGGGGATATTGGGTGGTGGAAGAGGCTCTGGGATTTGGGGTTAAGGGAATTGGAAGAGTTAAGATCGACTTAACATCTCCCCTTCCCTTCGAGTTAACGGGTATACCGGGTTCATGTCAAGTAATAGATCAAATGACCCAAATTAGGCCCAAATAACAATTATGTATAGAGTATGGTCATAATTCAATAAACCAGACTATGATTGGAATGCAAAATGGGTATAGATTTGGAATTTGACCCGGCCCTACAGATCTTTAGATTGGTCCATGTAGAGTTTTAAGTAGATTAGGTTGGATCAGGTTATGGGTCAACCTAACCCATTTACAGCCTTAGGAAAAATATTTAATCAGTATTTTTATGAAAAAGGGGTGGATTCTGTGCTACATCCCAACTCCCATGTCCTTCGCACTCTTTCTTCTTTTACTTTGTCATTTTCGCCCATCCCTCTCCTATCTTCTCGGATCTCCACCGTATCTACGCCAATAATCCGTTGTTATTTTCGCCAATCCCTCTCCTATTTTTTTGGATCTCTACTGTATCTCCGCCAATCTACGCTTTCTTTCATCCTTCATCATCTTCTTTATTTCCAGTGAGAATTGTCTGAGCATCGTGAGATGCAGCAACAGAGTATCTTGATTCAATCTCATTTCCTATGTTTATAAAAAATAAGCATTTTTTTTCATGTCTTTGAGAAGATTTCGGGTAAAAATTGTTTTGTTCTGTTCTAACGGGGGAAAGATTATTTTTATATTAAATTCTTTTTTAAAATTTTTTGAAGCCATGATAAATTATTTATGTGAAAGATCGCTATCAGTATTTGATAATCGGTGTTCTCATACGGCCCGTGCTTTATTGAAAAGGAGATGATGTTTACTTATACGAAAGAATTTTATTACATAAAAGAGACAATGTCTACCTGAATTTTTTGATACCGCTTTTCTTGCTGTCTACCTGCATTCCACAAACGGATCTGCTTTGCAAAGTTGTGACTTCAAATTTGATATAAAACTTGCTTTATAGATTAGTCTTTTTTTGCTGGATTCAATTCGGCTAAAGAGCTCATATCTTTTCCTTCATATTTTCATGATTGGTAACATTTTATGTGATTTTCATTTTTTCTATGCTTCAAGGTGGCCATCCCCAAGAAGCTAAAGCCAGGCTAAGATATTGGGCCCAAGCAGTTGCATGCAGCTGATGGAGCATCCTTGATTTAGTTTTTGATCAAGAGAAACAGATTTTCATATGATTAAGCCTTGGCCTGACACACTGTGGATCCTAATCAAAAATACTGATACTAAACTTAAAATAGCGCAAGAAAAGATTATAGATACTAGACGGTCACATTTTTATTATCAAACTTAGGCGCACATAACTATTGAAGAAGCAAACGAACGAGGAGACGGTCGAAGGCACGACCACATTAAGCCGGCACACGACAATCACTTAAAACGGGACACATATTAGACGACACTTAAAACGGACGGACACCGACACAATGGACCGACACAACGACAATGACGAGAACCACGAGATCAACAGCCGACGATTCACATCCCACCGCGGAGGCGGAGCACCAGATGGAGGGTGGACTCCTTCTGAATATTGTAGTCGGCGAGCGTCCTGCCGTCCTCAAGCTGCTTCCCGGCGAAGATCAGCCTCTGCTGGTCCGGCGGAATCCCCTCCTTGTCCTGGATCTTCGCCTTCACATTATCAATGGTATCCGAACTCTCCACTTCGAGGGTGATCGTCTTTCCCGTAAGGGTCTTCACAAATATTTGCATCCCTCCACGAAGGCGGAGAACCAGGTGGAGAGTGGACTCCTTTTGGATGTTATAATCGGCGAGGGTGCGGCCGTCCTCGAGTTGCTTGCCGGCGAAGATCAGGCGCTGCTGGTCCGGGGGGATGCCTTCCTTATCCTGGATCTTGGCCTTGACGTTGTCGATCGTGTCCGAGCTCTCGACCTCCAAGGTGATCGTCTTGCCGGTGAGGGTCTTGACAAAGATTTGCATGCCTCCACGGAGACGGAGGACAAGGTGGAGGGTGGACTCTTTCTGAATGTTATAATCGGCGAGGGTGCGGCCGTCCTCGAGCTGCTTGCCGGCGAAGATTAGGCGCTGCTGGTCCGGGGGGATGCCTTCCTTGTCCTGGATCTTGGCCTTGACGTTGTCGATCGTGTCCGAGCTCTCGACCTCCAAGGTGATCGTCTTGCCGGTGAGGGTCTTGACGAAGATTTGCATGCCTCCACGGAGACGGAGGACAAGGTGGAGGGTGGACTCCTTCTGAATGTTATAGTCAGCGAGGGTGCGGCCGTCTTCGAGCTGCTTGCCGGCGAAGATCAGGCGCTGCTGGTCCGGAGGAATACCTTCCTTATCCTGGATCTTGGCCTTGACGTTGTCGATCGTGTCCGAGCTCTCGACCTCCAAGGTGATCGTCTTGCCGGTGAGGGTCTTGACGAAAATTTGCATGCCTCCACGGAGACGGAGGACAAGGTGGAGGGTGGACTCCTTCTGGATGTTATAGTCGGCGAGGGTGCGGCCGTCCTCGAGCTGCTTGCCGGCGAAGATCAGGCGCTGCTGGTCCGGGGGGATGCCTTCCTTATCCTGGATCTTGGCCTTGACGTTGTCGATCGTGTCCGAGCTCTCGACCTCCAAGGTGATCGTCTTGCCTGTGAGGGTCTTGACGAAGATTTGCATGCCTCCACGGAGACGGAGGACAAGGTGGAGGGTGGACTCCTTCTGAATGTTATAGTCGGCGAGGGTGCGGCCGTCCTCGAGCTGCTTGCCGGCGAAGATCAGACGCTGCTGGTCCGGAGGGATGCCCTCTTTGTCCTGGATCTTAGCCTTGACGTTGTCGATTGTGTCCGAGGACTCGACCTCCAAAGTGATGGTCTTGCCTGTGAGGGTCTTGACGAAGATCTGCATCTGTTGCAGGAGGGAAGGGAAAAAAATTAAGTATCAGAGGATGTCCTAACAACAACAAAGAAGAAAACACCAATAGATCGGCAGATGGTTGAGCCGATGAGTAGATCGGTCCATAGGGAAGGGGATCAAGTGAAGAACGAAGGATCGAAAGAGAACAAATAAAAAAACCGAGAGTTATGAAGAGAACCAGATCATATAGTCTCGATTTCTTTCAGATCTACTCAAAAACCTAGAAAGATCTGCATCTGTGGCAGGAGAGAAGGAAAAAAATTCAGCATCAGAGGATGTTCTAACAACAACAAAGAAGAAGGGGCCAAGAGATCGGCTGATGGTTGAGCCGATGTGTAGGTCGGTCCATAGGGCAAGGGGATCAAGTAAAGAACGAAGGATCGGAACAGAACAAATAAAAAAAACCGAGAGCTATGAAGAGAACCAGATCATATAGTCTGAAATTTCTTCAGATCTAATCAAAAACCAAGAAAGATCTGCATCTGTTGCAGGAGGGAAGGAAAAAAAATGAAGCATCAGAGGATATTCTAACAACAACAAAGAAGAAGGGTCCAATAGATCGGCTGATGGTTGAGCCGATGTGTAGATCGGTCCATAGGGCAAGGGGATCAAGTAAAGAACGAAGGATCGAAACAGAACAAATCAAAAAAACCGAGAGTTATGAAGAGAACCAGATCATATAGTCTGGAATTTCTTCAGATCTAATCAAAAACCAAGAAAGATCTGCATCTGTTGCAGGAGGGAAGGAAAAAAAATGAAGCATCAGAGGATATTCTAACAACAACAAAGAAGAAGGGGCCAATGGATCGGCAGATGGTTGAGCCGATGAGTAGATCGGTCCATAGGGCAAGGGGATCAAGTGAAGAACGAAGGAACGAAAGAGAATAAATCAAAAAACCGAGAGTTATCGAGAAAGCCAGATCATATAGTCTGGAATTTTTTCAGATCAAATCAAAAACGTAGAAAGAAATAGATTCCGCTGATAGAACTATCAGATCTGGAGGATACAAACCAAGAAAAAAAAAACTTCATCTAAAAAAAAAAAAAATAGAGAGAAAAGATGGAGGACATACCTTGAGAGATTAGCCTAGGACTCTTTCCTTTCGGTCTAGAGAAATGGGATGCAAGGGGAAGCGGAGGAGGGGCCATATTTATAGCTGAGATTGCCGACTAGGTTCAACGAATTGGGACGGCCGACGAAACCACCAAGAAAAGTAATACCAATTAGTCGAACACGGACGCGCTCAAAGCTGTAAAGACGTGCCCTGCACGAAAGAGGTTAATTATTTTTTTTTCCTCTTTATTTTGTTTGGATTGTGTGGACGCGCCGAGAGATACTGACGAGATTAGCTGTGAGTAGGTCATCAATAGTGTTAACAGCCGTTTAGAGGCTGTATGTTAATTTAGCAATTTACACAAGAGGGGCACGTGACCAGAAGGAACTTGATGAACGGCTGCGATATGGCAATCAGTATGATCGTTATAAGCATCGAACGGTACACTGACACCAAAAGGATGACAGCATAAAAATTAAATCGAGTACTGCTTATTAAAGTTTTATTCAAAATAGTTTATACTTAAGCGTGATTCGGGCCAAACCTGAGTCCACGAGATCAGGCCCAGCCCACGACCCTAACTTGGGCCCAGTGTATAGTCTGTACCGTTACTAGCTAGGCCTGAGAACAAGACGAAGTAGGGGCCACTCGTCCCCGGACCTGATTTCCACAGCAGGATCGTAGTCCTTCGTTCATCTCCTTGCGCTTTGGCCACTCGCAAGGTATGCCCTTTTCTCTTCTTGTCTTGTTTTTTGAACTCTTTTTGTGGTAACAATTCCTCTATTCAGTGGCCTAGTTCCTCTCCTTGTGCTCTGGCCAGTCGCCAGGGATGCCATTTTCTCTTCTTATCTCATTCTCCGAACTCTTTTTGTGACAACCATTCCTCTATTCAATGGCCCGAGGCTTCGCTTGGCTTTACTTGATCTCAAATTTGGCGTATCATGAGCCTTTTCGTGGTCCATCAATTGTTTGACAATTGTGTGAACGTGTATGATTTTTCCATTTTGATTAAAAATCTGCATTAGTGTTGCTAGGTTATAATTTTTAAGGTTTTTTTTTTGGCATAAATACCCTTATAAAAATTCAAATTTGCGTGAATACCCTCTTTAAATTTATATTTATTTCTGTGCCCTCATAAAACACTATTTTTGAACAAATACTCCTAATATAACGGTTCTTCTAACACCATTAATAAAAACCATATTTATTTTAATTAAAAATAAAATAGATTGCGAAATTATTTTTTTGTTTTTCATCGCGATCGCCTTATAAATATTTCTTTTTGCACATCTACTCATTAAAGATATTTTAGTCATTTTAATTTAAAATCATTAATTTTTTAATGACATTAAATGGCGTGGATACAAATGTAAAAATAAGGATAAAAATGGACAGAATAGCAAAATAAATATTCTACGAAGGTCTACATGAAAATATCAATTTTTAGGAGGGTATTCATGCAAAATTTGATATTTAGGAGGGTATTCATACAAAAAATTCTAATTTTTATAAATCAATGATGCAGCAAGATGTTTTACTTCTAGTCCCCACGTTCCCTAGCCATTAGGTTAACATTTCTCATGTGACACCGAGCTGATTCAGTTGTTTATCTTCTTTAGGTGCATTGGTCAGTTATATAAAGCTTGGTGTATAATAATTGAATTTGACCTCTTAGTCCACTCTTTCGTTAAATTTTAATACTGAGATTATTCTATGTTTAATGGCTAACTCTGACATACATGCACACATATGTGTATGATGGCTACATCAATATAGTGTCTTTGTGTACCGGATTCGAATTCAGGTCAATTTTTTTTGGAACCTAACAGGATTGCAAATTTAATATCCTCGAGACATTTTTAAAATATCTAGTTGGATACAGTTGCCGTTGAAATCCAGCCCAATTTTGATGCTGACTAAACTGGACAGTTGTGGAAGATACATAGTTACCTGTTCGGGCCAGTAAGATCGGCCCGAGCTTGTTGCTGATCTCTGAAATAAAAGAGATGGATGATCGTTGTTGCACTTGGATAGAGGCTTCTGTGCAGGATCAAATATGTGACAGCAAAAATATGAAAGTCCATTTGTCGGAGAGTGTACGACGAAGAATCCTCCAATGCCTAAGGCCCTATTTGGGGGAGCTTTTGGAGGGCCAAAAAGCACTTTCTGGCCATCCAAAAGTACTTTTAGACAAAAAAGGGTGTTTGGTAAAATTTCTGAAAAGCTGTTTCAGCTTTTGCGGAAAGCTGAAAATAGGTTTTGGAAAGCTGTCATTTTACCAAAAAGTACCCTCATTTAAAAATCCTTTTTTCCTCCCAAAGTGGCCCATCCACCGCCTCTTCCTCTTCGGGAAGGAGGAAGAAGAAAGAAGAGAAGGAAAAGAAAAGAAAAGAAAAAGGAAAAAAAAAGAAAAGAAAAGAAAAAGAAAAGAAGAAAAGGAAATGAAAAAAAATAGAGAAGATAAAATAAATAAATAAATAAATAAAAATATTAGTAATTGTTTAATCAATTTTATCATCTAGCTAGAAAATTTGTTAGGGAGATAAATGGTCATCAGAAGAGTAAAAATTAATTTACGCTAATAATTAAAATTTTATATTTTTATTATTGTATTATACTATAAATATAATATAATATTGTATCATAATACATTAATATGTTATGTTAAATAATTTAATATTATATTATATTATGAAAAATTAATTTATGCTAATAATTATAATATTTTATACCTTTATTATGTATTATACTATAAATATAATATTATATTACATTATATCATAATATATTAATATATTATGTTAAATAATTTAATATTATGTTATATTATGAAAAATTAATTTATGCTCATATTTTTGATGATCTTGGAAATCGTGAGGTGCCCTTTTGGGCGGCGGCGGCCGCCCACGTGCGTCCACCTTGGCTCTCTTCCGTCGAGACTGCCGCTGGCTAACTGCAAATGGTCATCAGAAGAATGAAAAATGAATTTACACTAATAATTATAATATTTTATACATTATTATTTATTATACTATAAATATAATATTATATTACATTATACCATAATAAATTAATATGTTATGTTAAATAATTTAATATTATATTAAATTATTATTCTATAGTACACAGTGTTATAGTACTATATTATAATAATATTATATTATATTATATTAATATTATACTATATCATATTTTTATGTATTAATACATATTATATTTTATTATGCTTTGTTTTATAATACTAGTAATGTCCTTTATGGTCATTTTGTCACACAAAAGTACTTTTTTAGTTTGTTTACCAAACACATGTTAAAGTGCCACAACACTTTAGAAATGTAGTTACCAAACAGCAAACAACTTTTTATAACAGCTCTACTTCAGACAGCTCTACTTCCAACAGCTCTACTGCCAACAGCTCCTCCAAACAGGGCTTAAGTCAAGCACTGATCTCATAGTAGAGCTTTAGAGATAGTAGAATGGCAGCATGATAATGGAGTTTAGGGAACTTACCCAAGGGTCTCCCGAGGTGTGTTTTATGTAGTCGAAGATCGGCATCCGTCGATCAGCAAATCATGCGTGTGCATTGGCCATTTTAGTAACAGCCTGCATATCTCGCCCGAGCATCATGCTCGTGCATCGCATGTTACAGACGTAAGGAAATCACATGCAATCGCGGTCCAAGTTGTCAATAACTAGAGAAGAGTTTAAATGGCTCTGCATGCACTTTTGTGGCTAGCTATGTGGCTAATTTTTATTGGTCGGTCTGCCATGTTAGTTGTAGTAGATTTTGAGGTGCATCAAAAATGTCGTTTCTATTTTTGCTGTTGCTAGTATATTTAGATTTGGGCAATTTTAACATGATCCTTTAAACGCTGCAACAGACTCAGAGCAGGGCTCAAAGACCAAAATATACACGTAAACCTAATAACAAGAGAGCTGTTAGGATCCCACATATGCCATGAAAATTCGAAATAATTTTCAGATTGCAGCGGAAAAACTATGCGGGATCCGTTCATCGCATGAACGTATTTTAAAACCATTCGTTTGTAGATAGATTAGAATTAAATTATTTTAAACCATTTTAAAATCATTAAGAAGATCAGATCTTCACCTTGTGCGGGTAGATGGTCTCCGCAAATCTGATTTACGTGGTATTTGATCAAGGCTCAGTGGAAGCCGCACACGCGTCCGGCCTCTACAGGTATCCATACGAAGTACTGACTCGATCGAAGCCTTTGGATCTCACCGGGGTGCTAGCTCCCTTGCAGAGATGGCTATTGATGGCTGAAGTCCTCTCCTTTGAATCAACCTTTGACTGGCTTGAGAGGAAGAAGAAGAAGGACGGATTTAGGAAGAAGAAAACAAGACCCGCAGCCTTTCTCTTTTTCTTCCTTTTTGGAACCAAGATGAAGAAGGAAGAGGGCGTCCCAAGCTTTTCTTTTTCTTCTCTTGATTGTGGCTCAAAGGAGGAAGATGCAGGAGCGTGCTCACGGCTGGAATGAGGAGAAAAACATCCATCTTTTTCGAAATTCCATGCTCCCTTTTAATTAGTTAAGAGATAAGGATGAGTTCCTATTTTTTAGGAACTCATCTTTATCTCTTCTTTTTGGCTAACAAGGAGGGGCGTGCGCCCCTCCTCTTTCTCCCACGCACATCCCAAGGGGAGGGGCGTGGGCCCCTCCCTCAAGTTCATTTAAATCTACTATTTAAATAAATTAAAGGGGGTTTTAATTTGGGTCCATTGTTTGAGTCCAATCCTAGTCAAAATAGGATTTTTGTGAACCCATTTCAATTTCCTCCAATTCCTAATCCAATTAGAATTTAATTGAGCCATGACTCTATTGAACTCTTCAATCCTAATCCAATTAGGAGTCATGAAATTAATTAGATTAAAATTAAAATTAATTAGGACTTAAGAAAATCCTAATCTAATCAGGACTTGTTCAATTTTCAGCCCTAAGACAATTTGGACTTTAGAAATCCTATTCCAAATAGGATTCTAATTTAATTTGAAATCCTAATCCAATTAGGACTCCATGATTCCCACTCCAAGTAGGACTCATGATCAAGTCCAATTAATTAAATCTAATTAATTAAATTAAATTGCAATTCGATTGCAATTGTTCCTTCTTCTAGCCACTAACTCTTAGCGGGTTTTCATTTATCAATCTAATTGATTATTTGTGATTCCTAATCACATTCAACCATTGGATCGGTCAATACCTCTAATGTTTGTGACCCCATAGGTTCTATTCTAACTGGTAGTGAGATATATTGCGATCTCTATCACAATATCATTGAAAACTCCTTTCAATGGGTTGAAACAATTTCAACTCAACTCATCAGGGTTTATCGACCATCAAGATGATCCCTGTGAGTCTCACCATCCACCAGTGACACCTAGCAGTATATAGTGGCCACCCAGCAGAATAGAATGATGAACCTCTAGGTGCAGTTATCGTATGATACAGTCCTTCTATCATGGATCCCTACAGATCGGAGGTCATGGAGAACTCGTCAAACCCCGTCGTCTGTCATATGTCTAGATTTATTTGACTTGAGTTCGATAGTGAAAAACTCTTTCTCCACTTTATATTTCTGCCCTGGCCAAGGTCTTAGAACTCAGTCTAACAAATCATATAGGATCACTCCTCTTCTATCAAGGTCGATAGATTCCATGTAAGTGCATACCCTACTCCTACAGTGAACTTACTGCAGCCAATCTACACTACAAGGACCCATATGGCTAGAGACCATGTATACGTGTAGTCAAACTACAATAACCTCACTGTGAGTAGCCGAAGCACCGCAAGTCAAAGGACCAGTCATACTACTGCAACATCAAGCAAGTCACTGACGAGTGGATAGACATCCAAGTGACTTTTTGTCTTGGTCACGCTCAGTACCCTTGTTCTCTAACAAGCACCTGCACTATCACTTCAGTGTCCCTACACTGTGGACTCGAGTCTCGTCCATCCAGAAGAAAAGTGATCTATGCACTGATAGGATCGATCACCGTCCTCGTGATGATCCATTGATCAGGAGCATTTAGAAATTAATCACCAATGATACATGGCTCAAATTCTCAACTCTTGAGAATATGTATCATCATCTTATTAGTTCCTTGGACGATTCATAGACACATAAACAATATGAATGAAAAAGATGCCCATTTATTATTCAATAATAATAAAGTCAAGTACAAATTTATGTCCTAGAATTAATAATGTGTCCGCCAGATTGGCTTCTAGGGCATACATCTAACAATCTCCCACTTGCACTAAAGCCAATCAGACATATATCTAAGTCCCATCTTCTCAAGGTGGGCTTCTGTCTTCTGCTGATTTAACTGTTTAGTGAGCGGGTCTGCCACGTTGTCCGCGGAGTCTACTCTCTGCACCTCGACATATTTCTTCTCGAGGTATTCGTGTATGAGGTGAAAGCGCCGCTCTATGTGCTTGGACTTCTGATGAGACCTTGGCTCCTTAGCAAGAGCTATGGCGCCATTATTATCGCAGTAGAGCGTGATGGCATCCGATGGCATTACATCTAGCTCTGCAATGAATTTGTTGAACCAGAAGGCTTCCTTTGCAGCTTCAGAGGCGGCGATATACTCAGCTTCCATGGTAGAATCAGCAATGATCGGTTGTTTGGAACTCTTCCAATTTACCGTACCACCATTGCACAAGAACACATATCCAAATGTAGATTTTCTATAATCAATATCAGTCATAAAGTCTGAATCTGTGTATCCTTCTACCTTTAACTCTGATGCTCCTCCAAAGACCAAGAACAAATCTTTAGTTCTTCTCAAGTACTTAAGAATGTTCTTCACAGCTGTCCAGTGCTCTTCACCTGGATTCGACTGATATCTGCTAGTGACACTCACAGCAAGGGCTATATCAGGTCGTGTACACAGCATGGCATACATGAGGCTTCCTATTGCAGAAGCATAAGGAATCCTGCTCATGCGTTGAATCTCTTCAGATGTGTTGGGGCACATCTTTTTGGAGAGATGAATCCCATGCCTAAGGGGTAATAGACCCCTCTTGGAGTTTTCCATACTGAACCTCTTCAGTACCTCCTCTATGTACATCTTTTGTGATAGGCCAAGCAATCTTTTAGATCTATCCCTATAGACCTTTATCCCCAAAATGTAGGATGCTTCCCCAAGGTCTTTCATGGAGAACTCTTTTGATAACCAGACCTTGACCGAGGTTAGCATAGGAATATCATTTCCTATCAGGAGGATGTCATCCACGTACAGTACGAGGAACACGACAGCACTCCCACTAACCTTCTTGTAAACACACGGTTCCTCTTCGTTCTTGATGAACTCAAATGATTTGATCGCATCATTAAAACGAGTGTTCCAACTCCGAGATGCTTGCTTTAGTCCATAGATGGACCTTCACAGCTTGCAGACCTTGTGATCACCATCACTGGAAGTGAAACCCAAAGGCTGCTCCATATAGATATCTTCATCAAGATATCCATTCAGGAAAGCAGTTTTCACATCCATCTGCCATATTTCATAATCATGAAATGCTGCAATAGCAAGCAATGTTCGAATGGATTTCAGCATGGCTACAGGTGAAAAGGTCTCCTGATAGTCAATGCCTTCGCGCTGACTATACCCTTTCGCTACTAGCCTTGCCTTATAGGTCTCTACCTTTCCATCCGAACCTATCTTCCTTTTATAGATCCATTTACATCCAATAGGTACTATACCTTCTGGTGGATCTACTAAGGTCCAGACTTGGTTGGAATACATGGAGTCTATCTCTGACTTCATGGCTTCCAGCCATTTTTCGGAATCGATATCAGATATCGCCTCGTCGTAGGTATTGGGATCCTGTACATGTTCCCTATCTCCCATGAGGAACATTTCCTCGGTGTCCTCTACTAGTATACCTAAGTATCTATCGGGAGGATGGGAGACCCTACTAGATCTACGAGGTGGAGGAGGTACTACGTGTACTGGCTCTGTATGAATAGGTTCTATAGGATCCATGACTCGTTGCTTTTCAGAGACTCTCTCTTCAAGCTCAATTTTTCTCCCACTGCCTCTATCAAGGATAAACTGTTTTTCCAGAAAGACGGCATGTCGGCTCACAAACACATTGTGATCCTCTGAGATGTAAAAATTGTATCCTAATGACTCTTTAGGATATCCAATGAAACGAGCACTTATGGTCCTAGGCTCTAACTTGTCCACCTGTAGTCGCTTAACGTGGGCCGGACATCCCCAAATCTTGAGATGACCAAGACTCGGCTTCTTACCATGCCATATCTCATACGGTGTGGTAGGAATGGATTTAGAGGGAACTCTATTCAATAAATAAATTGCGGATAATAAGGCATCTCCCCAAAGAAACATAGGTAGATCAGTGAAGCTCATCATGGATCGGACCATATCCAATAGAGTCCGATTCCTCCTTTCTGACACCCCGTTGAGTTGAGGTGTACCCGGAGGTGTCCATTGTGAGACTATGCCATTTTTCTTGAGATAATCCCGGAATTCCCCACTAAGGTATTCTCCTCCTCGATCTGATCGAAGAACCTTAAGGGTTTTTCCAGTCTGTTTTTCTACTTCATTTCTGAACTCTTTGAACTTTTCAAAAGACTCAAATTTGTATCTCATAAGATACACATACCCATATCGTGAATAATCATCGGTAAAGGTAATGAAGTATGAATAACGACCCCTGGCTAGCACATCGAATGGGCCACACACATCAGTGTGTACCAGGGTAAGTATTTCAGTGGTCCTCTCCCCATGACCTACAAAGGGTAATCTAGCCATTTTTCCTTGAAGACAGGACTCACAAACTGGATATGACTCGGAAGTCAATGGGCCAAGAAGCCCATCTTTCTCCATTTTGTTCATTCTGTCCTCTCCAATATGGCCAAGCCTGAGGTGCCACAAATACTTCTGGTTTATCTCATCTCTGGATCTTTTAGATCCTATGGCACTCACTACTTGCTCAGACACATTCACAGACACATCAATATGCAAGTGATAGAGACTATCAATCATGAAACCACGTGCAACTAATTTATTTCTGAAATAAATAGAACAGCAGTCTTTGTCAAAGGTCAAAACATGACCATCCTGTGCTAAACACGAAACAGAAATCAAATTCCTGCTAGCAGTAGGGACATAATAACAGTCTCTAAACAATAAACTAAATCCAGACGGTAATCGCAGAGGGTAGGTGCCCACAGCTACAGCAGCAACTCTTGCCCCGTTGCCAACCCGAAGGGTCACTGCACCTTCCGCCAGCCTCCTACTTTTCTTTAGATCCTGCATAGTAGTGCACAAATGAGCACTAGAACCAGAATCTATAACCCAACTAGAAGTAGAAGAAACCGTAAGATTAGTTTCAATTACGAGCAAATCTAACATACCTTCAGAAGGTGTGTCTGCCTTTTTGTTCTTCAGGCTCTCGAGGTATGAAGGGCAGTTCCTTTTCCAGTGGCCGTCGACGTTGCAGTGGAAACATTTTCCCTTTTCATTAGCCCTTTTCTTGTGAACTTCCTTCTTAGGCTTCTTGTCTTTCTTTTGCTTCTTAGCAGGCTTCTTTTTCTTCCAAGTAGACTTTCTCTTGGAACCAGAAGTCAGCTCAGCAGCCAGAACAGAGCCCCTTGAACCTTTCAAGGCCCCTTCAGCAGTTACCAACATATTCAACAATTCGGTCTTTGTGCATTCAATTTTATTCATATGGTAGTTTACTATAAACTGACCAAATGAATTAGGAAGGGATTGCAGGATCAGATCTATCTGCAGTTCCTTATGCATGGACATACCGAGCTTCTCAAGTTCCTCGAGGTCCTTGATCATAGTCAAACAGTGATCGTGGACAGACTGCCCCTCACGCATCTTTGCCTTGAAGAGCCTCTTGGACACTTCAAAGCGTGCAGTGCGGCTCTGCTCACCATACAACTCTTGCAGATGAGCCAGTATTTTCCTACCAGTCTTTATGTTCTCATGCTGGCATTGAAGTTCATTAGTCATGGATGCCATGATGTAGCACTTGACCCTAATGTCGTCATCAGTCCACTTCTGATGCGTCTCACACTGATCATCAGTAGGACGTGCTGGTAGCCTAGGGATATCATTCTCGAGCACATACCCTATTTTCTCACAATTCAGAACAATTTTCAAGTTCCTAAGCCAGTCTTTATAGTTGGTTTCGGTCAGTCTGTTGGTCTCAAGAATTCGGGTCAAAGGGTTTGAAGCTGACATTGTGATCTGTAGAGAGTAAAGATTCTAGTTAGACTTTGTACTTGAACTTAATTTGTTCTAGGGACTTTTAAAACAAATATGCTCCCACTATTTTCTCGAATCCCTCATACTCCCCTGATGGAGAAACGAAAACCCTACGCGACTAGGATTTCTAGTGGGTACTGCGGTCTCATCGATTTACATGCCGCCCCACCTAACAGTTATTGGTGACATATAAATGGATGAGTGTACAACTCTTGTACAATGCTTCTCAAGCATATTGCAGTGGTACTTGGTCTCTAAGTGATGAAGACATCACCTAACAGTTATTGGTCCCATTACTTAGTTAAGTCAGACCCACCGTATAACCGCGGAAATAAAGTCGTCATTGGGTCCTCACCTAACAGTTATTGGTACCCAACCCCACCTTTACCCCACAACATCTCATGTCTAATAGAGAGGTTCAGTCCCCCGATGCAACTTGCCCACTGTGTCCAGCCGAGACAAATCAACGCCGGAAAGACCTTAGCAACTCTACTACGGTGGAAGACCTATGGACTTAATATTGTATAATCAAGTCTTAGTGTTTGCAACTTGAGTTCTTCATAAGAGATAATCGAACAATTGACCAGGTAAGCAGGTGGGAGGCTCCCCTTACTCAGAGAGTAAGGTCCTAATTAAGTAACCACCTTATAGGCTTGCCTAGACACCAATTAGATCAATTAATCTAATATGACTAACTCATGTTGGTTCACCCTCGACTGATTAGGGAGGTTTCGATTTAGGTCTCACTCGATCGCGTATTCACATTTCATGCAAATATAAGTCTACCCGCATAGACATAAGCATTAAACATCCAGGCATTTATCAAAAATAAAATTAAATGGTGATGATCATGGATCCAAGATGGGGTCATTTTACAAGCACATGCACGTCAATTGGTTTGATCGTCTTCAACTCTTGACTCGATCTTGATCCTCTAGGTCCAATTATGATCAACTCCTTGATCTATCTTCAATCAACCCTTGATCTTGATCCGCGCATGTTGAGCTTGTTGATGTACATATCGATCAACCATCGACGTGCAACACACATCACAATTTACATCCCAGATTGTTTTAAAAATTAAATAAAAATAAAAATAAAATTACAACCCTTTTCATTGAGACACGCAGGTCTCTAATACATGAATTTAAGATGCACGCAGGCATCTGAAAATTAAAATTACATGCATCACAGAACATCACAGAACATCGCAGAACATTTCAGCACATTCAAAGGGTCCATCCATGATCATCACTATACGCATCACATGCATAAAAAATTATTTTCAGATCTGTAATTTAACTGATTATATCATCTCATGACTTGCTGATCATGCATGATTTGATTCTAAACATTTGTAATCACATTATTAATGCATTAGAATCATTAATCTAAGCATCCATTAATTAGTATGCAGAAAAAACAGCAAGCTGAAAATTCTGCATACTTAATTTTCAGCAAGCATAATTCCTTAAATTTCAGATCTAAAATGCCTTAAAAAATTTAATTCTAATCTTAATCTACATAACCATGGCTCTGATACCACTGTTAGGATCCCACATATGCCATGAAAATTCGAAATAATTTTCAGATTGCAGCGGAAAAACTATGCGGGATCCGTTCATCGCATGAACGTATTTTAAAACCATTCGTTTGTAGATAGATTAGAATTAAATTATTTTAAACCATTTTAAAATCATTAAGAAGATCAGATCTTCACCTTGTGCGGGTAGATGGTCTCCGCAAATCTGATTTACGTGGTTTTTGATCAAGGCTCAGTGGAAGCCGCACACGCGTCCGGCCTCTACAGGTATCCACACGAAGTACTGACTCGATCGAAGCCTTTGGATCTCACCGGGGTGCTAGCTCCCTTGCAGAGATGGCTATTGATGGCTGAAGTCCTCTCCTTTGAATCAACCTTTGATTGGCTTGAGAGGAAGAAGAAGAAGGACGGATTTAGGAAGAAGAAAACAAGACCCGCAGCCTTTCTTTTTTCTTCCTTTTTGGAACCAAGATGAAGAAGGAAGAGGGCGTCCCAAGCTTTTCTTTTTCTTCTCTTGATTGTGGCTCAAAGGAGGAAGATGCAGGAGGGTGCTCACGGCTGGAATGAGGAGAAAAACATCCATCTTTTTCGAAATTCCATGCTCCCTTTTAATTAGTTAAGAGATAAGGATGAGTTCCTATTTTTTAGGAACTCATCTTTATCTCTTCTTTTTGGCTAACAAGGAGGGGCGTGCGCCCCTCCTCTTTCTCCCACGCACACCCCAAGGGGAGGGGCGTGGGCCCCTCCCTCAAGTTCATTTAAATCTGCTATTTAAATAAATTAAAGGGGGTTTTAATTTGGGTCCATTGTTTGAGTCCAATCCTAGTCAAAATAGGATTTTTGTGAACCCATTTCAATTTCCTCCAATTCCTAATCCAATTAGAATTTAATTGAGCCATGACTCTATTGAACTCTTCAATCCTAATCCAATTAGGAGTCATGAAATTAATTAGATTAAAATTAAAATTAATTAGGACTTAAGAAAATCCTAATCTAATCAGGACTTGTTCAATTTTCAGCCCTAAGACAATTTGGACTTTAGAAATCCTATTCCAAATAGGATTCTAATTTAATTTGAAATCCTAATCCAATTAGGACTCCATGATTCCCACTCCAAGTAGGACTCATGATCAAGTCCAATTAATTAAATCCAATTAATTAAATTAAATTGCAATTCGATTGCAATTGTTCCTTCTTCTAGCCACTAACTCTTAGCGGGTTTTCATTTATCAATCTAATTGATTATTTGTGATTCCTAATCACATTCAACCATTGGATCGGTCAATACCTCTAATGTGTGTGACCCCATAGGTTCTATTCTAACTGGTAGTGAGATATATTGCGATCTCTATCACAATATCATTGAAAACTCCTTTCAATGGGTTGAAACAATTTCAACTCAACTCATCAGGGTTTATCGACCATCAAGATGATCCCTGTGAGTCTCACCATCCACCAGTGACACCTAGCAGTATATAGTGGCCACCCAGCAGAATAGAATGATGAACCTCTAGGTGCAGTTATCGTATGATACAGTCCTTCTATCATGGATCCCTACAGATCGGAGGTCATGGAGAACTCGTCAAACTCCGTCGTCTGTCATATGTCTAGATTTATTTGACTTGAGTTTGATAGTGAAAAACTCTTTCTCCACTTTATATTTCTGCCCTGGCCAAGGTCTTAGAACTCAGTCTAACAAATCATATAGGATCACTCCTCTTCTATCAAGGTCGATAGATTCCATGTAAGTGCATACCCTACTCCTACAGTGAACTTACTGCAGCCAATCTACACTACAAGGACCCATATGGCTAGAGACCATGTATACGTGTAGTCAAACTACAATAACCTCACTGTGAGTAGCCGAAGCACCGCAGGTCAAAGGACCAGTCATACTACTGCAACATCAAGCAAGTCACTGACGAGTGGATAGACATCCAAGTGACTTCTTGTCTTGGTCACGCTCAGTACCCTTGTTCTCTAACAAGCACCTGCACTATCACTTCAGTGTCCCTACACTGTGGACTCGAGTCTCGTCCATCCAGAAGAAAAGTGATCTGTGCACTGATCGGATCGATCACCGTCCTCGTGATGATCCATTGATCAGGAGCATTTAGAAATTAATCACCAATGATACATGGCTCAAATTCTCAACTCTTGAGAATATGTATCATCATCTTATTAATTCCTTGGACGATTCATAGACACATAAACAATATGAATGAAAAAGATGCCCATTTATTATTCAATAATAATAAAGTCAAGTACAAATTTATGTCCTAGAATTAATAATGTGTCCGCCAGATTGGCTTCTAGGGCATACATCTAACAAGAGCAAATTTGTTAATGTTCGTTAATGTGTCATGAACCAACATCGATATCTGCAGCACATTGTCATACAAAAACCAACAGCTGTTTTGGAAAAGCAGTGTTATGGTTCAAATCTGGCCCGAGGGTGCCCACACCGGAGGAGTCGAGGGAGTTGCCGTTGAGTAAAATAAGAAGACGAGCGCCGCCTCCCGCGCGGCGGCGGACTTGCACAAAGCCTCACTGGTGGGGTTCCGGTGAGGGCCCTCCGACGCTCAAGTTAGAGTGTGGTATATTTGGTCTAGCCAAGAAAAGGTCCCTCTTATGTTACCTTATGGGACTATTTATAGTTCCTGTAGAGGTATCCAGGTGGCGGAGATATGGTCCGTTCCCATCATGGGAGGAGATGGCGCGCAGTCAGAGCTTGTTTGTGGCGTGCAATCCGTTCTTAAGAACGGTGAGTCGTTGACAGTCGTTGCAGGGTATGGTTCTTGGTTGATATGTCGTGGCGTGTTCGGTAAGCAAAACATGGTGTGGTGAGGTAGCTGCAGGGCATGGCTACAGCATGTGAATGACGAGGTCGGCCTTCTAAGGTCGGCCTCCTGGGCTCGGCCTTCTGGAGTCGGCCTCCTGAGCTCGGTCTTCTGAGCTCAGCTTTCTGAGGTGGATCTTCTCAGCTCGGCCTTCTGGGTTTGGCCTCCTGAGTTCAACCTTTTGAGGTGGGCCTTCTGAGTTCGGCCTTCTGAGCTCGACCTTCTGAGGTGGGCTTGGCCAAAATTGGATGACTTATGCCAAAAAATAGGACGATCCATTTTGCCCCCCATCAAGCATAATAGCAGATCTGCCGGGGAAAAGAATTAACATAATTAACAGATATTCTTTAGTTGTTTCATTTATTTTTTTAAAGAAAAATTGAAATTTTTTATTTTTTAATTTTACGATCCATCCGCCTTAGAAAATAAAATAAAATAAAATAAAAACCTTTCCTGTTGGGTGCAAAGGTGTTTGCAGCCAGGCCAATGTTGGTTGGTCCCCCAAAGCAGCCATTTTCTTCCTCGTCAGCCTGTTGTTCTGTATCATTGTGTTTTATAGCATTAACTGATTATAACCTTGATATGCGCATGTCCTTTCACTGTGGAAGTGAAAAAGAAAAAAAATAATAAACTTATTTATTTGATCCTGCAAGAATTATTGTACCAGGAAATGATCTCTTCCTTTTAAAAGAGTACTTGATTTGTTCAGTCGTGCACTTGGATTTTTCGAAAGAGTTTGTCAATTTTGTCCCAAATAGTTGTTCATGTTTTAATGTGAAATTTAGCGGCAGCAATACCAAATAAACTGATCTGTAGTCGCATACATAACTGATCCATTGGTACTGCCATTAAAAACCTGAAAAAGAATAAAAAAACGATAATTGCAAACCTAACATCAATGAAAGGAAGTTTGTAGATGATTCCCATCCATAAACTTAGGTTTAATTTCTTAGCTCTTCAATTGCTGCTTTGGATTTGGCACGCTATAGTTTGAACTTGAGGCTTGATGTTACTTAGGGGAGTAGTTTACATTCTGATGGAAACTTAATTAATTCTGTCATGATAAATATCACTAATTTAGTAAATGAGAAGTATTAACATAACTACTTAGAAAGAAAGTTTTTTTTGACATACACTCTATAATATTATATCAAGTCGTATAAGTGCTGCTTCCTTGAACTTCACAAAAGCTTGTAACAAGTGTCTTGATTGAGAATGCAGAATCGATGTAAAATATCTAGTCAGGGCCGGCCCAACCCTTAGGCCACTGAGGCGGTCGCCTAAGGCCCCGGCCCAAAGAAGGCCCACCGCAGGAAATGCCTCAAAGACAAAATGGAAAAAAAAGGCCCCCTGTGAATTCGCCTTAGGCCGGCCCACTGTAGGGAAGGCCTCAAAGACAAAACGGCCTTAGGCCCCCAAATACATTGGGCCGCTCCTGTATCTAGTCAGGACATTTCGGTAGATTAGAAAATCTGAAAAATTGGACAAGCTAAGTTATGATAACTAAATACTGATTATCAAACATTTATCTTTTTTTGAGTAAAGAACAATAAAAATATTAAATAAGGAGAAAAACTGGACGATTGAACTAACCTACATTATATTTCCTTTTTTGTATGGGCATTTGGTGGCAGATGCAATTTGTTGAAAATAGTATTCAGTACCTACAATAACATTATTATCGCAATATATGAAAATTTTAGGGCATGAAATTTTTATACTAGAAACTGCTATACTTTGAACTGTTCTATGCTGGCAAGACGAATCGGCTAATAAAAGCTTGCCACCTATCTACAAGCTGACCATTCAAAGTTTACTACGCGACCTATCCAAAAGGCGTGCTAGTAGTAACTCGTCCATATCCCTACCTCTTTTCTAACAAATACGGTACTCGAGCAAATCCCGTCACCGAAAATTGCAGGAGAGATCTACAAGCGAGATAAGTGGTTTGTTTCCTTATTAACCAGCGTATAGCCTCCAAATTACTCGATGATGAATTTTGGCCTCGGCCTATATACTGCGAGCCTTCCAGGTAAGTTCTAAGTTTTCTTTTGACTCTTTTGTGCTGCTGTTGTGCCCTTCTCAAATCTTCTCTTGTTCTTTATGTCTGACTTAAATATCGGAGAGTTTCTAGTGGAACACACTCTTCCAGATGGGTTACGATCTACAACAACCACCACCAAGTTGGTGTCTAGATTGGATCGATAGTGGCAATGGAAACTATTACGGGGGAACTAAGCCGCCATGCTCCACGTGACCGGCACGCGCGCCCATGAAGACTACGGCTGCCCCTTAATCTAGCAATCCGACCCCAAGTCGGATATCCTCAGCACCGCAGCCCGACCTCGAGTCGGCTGCCCTTCGATCCAGCAGTCCGGCCCCGAGTCGGACATCTTCGGCTTCGCAGCCCGACCCCGAGTCGGCTGCCCCTTAATCTAGCAATCCGACCCCAAGTCGGATATCCTCAGCACCGCAGCCCGACCCCGAGTCGGAGATCTCTTGATAACGACAGGCTGCTTCCCAGAGGCACGCCGAGGCCTCCTGCTCCACTACTCCCTGCAACGGCTGTATCCGATGCTGTTCCACGATCTCCTGTATCAGCCGTACAAAGCGGAACTCCACTACGCCCTGTCATGGCCGTACCCAGCGCTGCTCCACGACGCCCTGTAACGGCCATGTCAGTGGCCACTCCATCGCGCCCCACGATGACAAACCCCCCTGAGAGACCCCCCAGCCAGGTATATATGCGGCTGGGGGGAGAAGGGGGGGTAAGCAATATCTTCCAGAGCACTCTCTTGCTTGCTATTATTATCTCTCCTTCTCCTCCAATCTTCTCTGACTTGATCGTCGGAGGGCCCCCACTACCCCAGTAGTGGTGCGAGGCTTGCTCGCAGATTTTCCGGTGGAAGGTGGAGCGTAACCAACACCAACCAAGACAACTCAGACGGAACCCCGTTCACACCGCTGTGTCAATCGTTCTCGGTTTGGACTACCAGCAACAGTTGGCGCTAGAGGAAGGGTACCGAATCTTAGAGCGATCGTAATGGCACGGCGAGGTGGTCGTGGAGCTTCCAATGCCTCCGGTCGCGGGGCCTCTCGCGCCTCCGGCCGGGAGGCCGCTGCGTCTCCAACACATTCTCAGCAACACTCCACCGTTCCACCCCCGATTCAGATGGTCGAAGCCGCTCAGTTCGACCAGTTAGCCCAGCAGGTCCGCACCCTCGCGGAGGCGGTGCAGAACCTGCAGGGTGTGATGTCTCGGGCGCCCCAGCGGGCCCAGGAGCCGCTGCTCCCTGAGCGCTCACCTGTCCTCCTTAACCCGCGCTCCTTCCTCTCCCATGGGGAGGAGCGCCGGCGCGAGGAAGATTCTCGAGCACGGTCCATTCTGCCGGGACCGTCCCATCGAAGCTGCGCGGGGTACAAGAGGCGGGCCCGGGCGCGTTCCCAGACCCCCCAGTCCTCAAGGAACCCGCGCTCCAGTCGGTCCCCCTCTCGGTGCTCCTTGTCTCCCACCCATCGGTCGCGCTCCCTGGACCGGCGGGTGGACGATCTCCACCGACAACTCCAGGTCCTGAAGGGCCACTCTAAAGATCCCTTCGCCGACTTGGAGATCTCCTCCCAACCGGCGCTCGCCTCGAGGATCCTGCGGACCCCGAATCCGCCGGGGTTTAAAATGCCGGCGATCGAGCCCTATGACGGGGCGGCGGACCCGCGGGATCACGTCGAGAGTTTCAGGACCCTTATGCTCCTCCACGGAGCATCAGGTCCTCTCCTCTGCAAGGCTTTTCCGGCGACCCTCCGTGGCCCGGCAAGGGCGTGGTTCGCCGGCTTGGAGGCTAACTCGATCCAATCCTTTGATCAGTTTACCCGCCTCTTCATCACCCATTTCGCCGTCAGTAGCCGGCGGCGACTGGTCTCCGACTCCCTCTTTGATGTCCGGCAAAACGAGGGAGAAAGCTTGCGGGATTATCTTACCCGCTTCAACAAGGCTACGTTGGAAGTCCGGAACCTGAGCCAGGAGGTGGCTCTTTCAGCCCTGAAGCGTGGCTTCCGAAAGGGCAGACTCACCTTCTCCCTGGACAAACGCCTGCCGCGGAGCTTCCCGGAGCTGTTGTCCCAGGCGAACCAGTATGCGGACGCCAAGGAGGCGGCCGCCCACCGGAGCAAGGAGGCCGCCGAGATCCCTCCAAAGCTCGAGAAGAAAAGGCGAAAAGAGGCACGCCAGGGGAGGAGCCCGACGCCTCAACGTCGGCGCAGAAGCCCGTCGCCGGCGAGGAACCACGGCGCCCTACGCCCTCGTTCTCCGCCCCGACGTTTCAACCGGTACACTCCTCTCCTGACTCCCCGGGCCCAGATCCTCATGGAAATCAAGGGGCGAGAGGACCTCCCGGTCCCGAGACAGATGAAGAAGATCCCTGGGAGGAGGCCCTCTCGGGCGTACTGTGAGTACCACCGGGACCACAGCCACGACACCGAAGACTGCTTCCAGCTTCGGGACGAGATCGAGGCTCTCATCCGCCGAGGGCGTCTCGGTCGATACGTGAACGACCGACGTCCCCCCGCAGACTCGCGTCCGGCCTACCCGGCCCCTCCGGAGCCTCGGGAGCAGAATCGACCCGTCGCGGGCGTGATCCATACTATCACTGGGGGCTGCCCCCGGCCCGAGAGGAACGCGGGGGGCTCGACTGAAGCATCAAGGACAACCGTCGCAAAGAGGCAGAGGGTCGGTAATGTAATCACTTTTTGTGATGAAGATGTAAAGGGGGTTCAGACCCCCCACGACGACGCCATGGTGATCTCCCTCACTATGGCAAACTATGATGTAAGGCGTGTTCTTGTGGATAGTGGAAGCTCAGCTGATATTTTGTTTTACGAGGCCTTCCAAAAGATGAGCTTGTCCAGACAATTGTTGCACAAAACATCCACCCCCTCATAGGATTCACTGGAGACGCTGTCTCGGCCGAAGGTGTCGTTGAGCTGCCTGTGACTGCGGGCGTTGCACCCGCAGAGGCCACGGTGCGGCTCGGGTTCTTGGTCGTCCGTGTTCCCTCGCCTACAACGCTATCCTCGGACGACCCGGACTGAACGCCCTTCGCGCGGTGGTCTCAACGTACCACTTGCTCATGCGGTTCCCCACGGCGGCCGGGATTGGAGAGGTCCGAGGTGACCAACCGATCGCAAGGCAATGTTTCTTAGCAACTCTCAAAGGGAAGAAGCCCGTAGAAGCCTTAAGCGTCGAGTCCCTCGACGCCAGAGACGAGGTGGCCTTGCGGCACGGGGAGCCAGCCGAAGGTGTGATCGAAGTTCCCCTCGAGGAAGGTCGCCCGGACCGGACGGTCCGGGTCGGCACCAATCTCGACCCGGGAGCTCGGGCTCGGTTGGTGGAATTCCTCCGAGCCAACGCCGATGTATTTGCCTGGTCGGCGGCCGATGTACCTGGGATCGACCCGGAGGTCATTTCTCACGCCCTCAACGTCGACCCAACCCACCGACCAGTAAAGCAGAAGAAGAGACACTGTGCCCCGGATCGGATCCGAGTGGTCGACCAGGAGGTAGACAAGCTCTTGGAGGCAGGATTCATAAGGGAGGTCAGCTACCCCGAATGGCTGGCAAATGTCGTACTTGTCCGGAAGGCGAGCGGAAAGTGGAGGATGTGCGTCGACTACACCGACCTGAACAAGGCATGCCCCAAGGATAGCTTTCCGCTTCCGCGGATAGACCAACTGGTCGACGCGACTTCCGGATATCAGCTGCTGTCTTTCATGGACGCCTTCTCCGGCTACAATCAGATAATGATGGCTCCACAGGACGAGGAGAAAACTGCCTTTATAACAGACCGGGGGCTGTACTGTTACAAGGTAATGCCCTTCGGTCTGAAGAATGCTGGCGCCACTTACCAGCGCCTCGTCAACAAAATCTTCAAAGGGCAAATCGGCCGGAACATGGAGGTGTACGTGGACGATATGCTGGTGAAGAGCCGCCATGCAGACCAGCACATCGCGGATCTGGAGGAGACTTTTGCCACCCTGCAGAAGTTTCGCATGAAGCTGAACCCAGCGAAGTGCGCCTTTGGCGCTTCGGCCGGGAGGTTCCTCGGTTTCATTGTCAACCAGCGGGGGATCGAAGCCAACTCTGACAAAATCAAGGCTATCCAAGATATGTCCCCTCCGACCAAAGTGAAGGAGGTTCAGGAGCTCGCTGGGAGGGTCGCCGCGCTCGGACGATTTGTGGCAAAGTCGGCCGAACGCTGCCAACCTTTCTTCAAGGTGTTGAAACGCCCGAAAGACTTCCTCTGGACGACCGAATGTCAAGCAGCATTCGACCAGCTCAAGGAATACTTGGCGTCTCCTCCCCTGCTGTCCAAGCCGCAAGAAGGGGAGATGCTCTACCTTTATCTGGCGGTCTCCCCAACCGCAGTCAGTGCGGTACTGGTTCGGGAAGAGGCAAAGTTCCAAAAGCCTGTGTACTACATCAGCCGGGTCTTACGGGATGCCGAGACGCGGTATACGAAGGCTGAAAAGATCGCCTTCGCGCTGCTGACCGCGACCAGGAGGCTTCGCCCCTATTTTCAGGCCCATTCTGTCACCCTCTTGACCAACCAACCGCTGCGGCAGATCCTCAGCAATCTTGAGAATGCAGGACGGCTGGTGAAGTGGGCAGTAGAACTTGGTGAGTTCGACATTCGCTACCAGCCCCGACCCGCTATCAAGGCCCAGGCGCTCGCGGATTTTCTCGCTGAGTGCACGGTGCAGGAGGCGGAACCTAGGTCGCCGGAAACACCTAGCCTCGACCTCCCGATTTGGACGCTTCACACCGATGGGTCGTCGAACCCCGAAGGTGGAGGGGCCGGGCTGGTCCTCACCAGCCCTGATGGAGTGATAGCCGAGTATGCCTTGAGGTTCGGATTTCCAGTGACCAACAACGAGGCGGAGTATGAGGCCCTAGTCACGGGACTCAAACTCACCAAGGAGCTCGGCATCCGGCGCCTGAAGGTCTTCACCGACTCCCAGCTGGTGGTCGGGCAGGTCCGTGGGGAGTTCGAAGCCCGGAACCCGACCATGCAGAATTACGTCCGGAAGGTGCAAGCACTCATTCCCGACCTCGGCAGTGTCGACATCCAGCAGGTCCCAAGAAGTGAAAATGCCAGGGCCGACAGGCTGTCCCGCTTAGTGAGCGCAGACGCGCACAACTTGTCGAGGACGATCTACCTGGAGACCCTGGATGCCCCGAGCATCGGCGAGGCTGGAGCGGTGATGGCGATTGACCCGGAGCCGTCTTGGATGGACCCGCTTGTCGCCTACCTCGCCGAAGGGATCCTCCCTGAAGACGAAGATCAAGCTCGGCGACTTGTTATGAAGTCCGCCCACTACGTACTCAACGAAGGGAGGCTATATCGGACCTCGTTCACCGCCCCCCTCTTAAAGTGCCTCCGCCCCTCGGAAGCGGCCTACGTCCTCGGCGAAGTCCACGAAGGCGTTTGCGGATCCCACTTGGGGGCTAGGTCCTTGGCGCACAAGATCATGAGGCAAGGCTATTATTGGCCTACCTTGTTGGAGGACTCAAAGGATCATGTACGGAAATGCGACGCCTGCCAGCGCCACGCCAACGTCCAGAGAGTCCCTTCTGTCCCCTTGGCACCAATCACTGCACCCTGGCCCTTCGCCCAGTGGGGAATGGATATCCTCGGACCATTCCCCGTCGCTTCAGCTCAGCGGAAATTTTTGATTGTTGCAATCGACTACTTCACCAAGTGGGTGGAGGCAGAGCCGCTGGCCACTATCACGGAGGTGCAAGTCCGGAAGTTCGTGAAGAAGAACATCATTGTCCGATTTGGGGTACCTCGGGTCCTCATCTCGGATAATGGGCGACAGTTCGACAACAAGCATTTCCGTGACTTCTGCGAGGAGTTCGGGATCGAGCATCGGTTCACATCTGTGTCGCATCCCCAAACCAACGGCGAGGCCGAGGTCACAAATCGGACAATCCTCCAAGGAATCAAAGCGCGAATCGGTCGGACGGGGCAAGCTTGGGACGAAGAACTCGAGAATGTCCTTTGGGCGTATCGGACCACGCATCGGACCCCTACCGGGGAGACGCCTTTCAGCCTAACCTATGGCACGGAAGCCGTTGTCCCCGTGGAGCTTGGACTCCCCTCACCTCGGGTGGCCGCGCACCGACCCGAGGCCAATTCGGAACAACTCCGAGGGAACCTGGATCTCTTGGAAGAAGCGAGGAAAATGGCGCAGGTTCGGATGGCGATGTATTAGCGGAGGGTGGCCCGATATTACAACTCCAAGGTCCGACCGAAGCTTTTCAGAATCGGAGATCTGGTGCTAAGGCGAGCTAAAGCATCTCGACCTGCGGAAGGTGGGAAGCTAGCGCCAAATTGGGAAGGCCCATATAAGGTTCGCTGGGTAAACCGACCTGGCTCCTACCAGCTGGAGGCCCTAGATGGTCGAGAAATTCTAAGGAGCTGGAATTCCGCTAACCTGCGGATGTATTACCAGTAGAACGACGATGCCAGAAAGACAGTTCAAAAATGTATAACACTTTGCATTTCAATAATTTCTGGTTACAACGGCGTGCTCGTGTGATTACAAGGAATTCCCAGGGGGGAATTAGGGTGTAAAGAAAGTAAAGAAGAGGTGGAGACTCCGAGGAGCTGAAGATCTGGGATCCCGAAACCTCCATCTGAAGCGGTTGCAATCCCGTCGGAAGTGGGTGCTTCCAACCGGAGGCGCCATCCACGCCCCACGAAGAGGATGAGGAGCCGCCGCCGACGAAGCTCCCGCTGCCTCCAGAGGAACGCCACCTCCAAGGGATATTCCGGTCCTCCCCAGTGTTAGGGGAGAGAAGGAATACAAGGGGGAAGAGCATATGGAGGCGCGGTCCCGGATCAGGCGTCTGGTGCAGAGCTCAATCGGGAGGCTGAACTTCAAGGAGGGGAGATGTGATCCCGGATGAAACGCCTAGAGCGGAGTTCCGCCGGGGAGACCCTCCTTGCTGATCCCAGATGAAACGGCTAGTTGGCTGAAGTCGCGAGGGGCGCGCCTCCCGTTCCTTCGGCAGGAGTCTCTCAGCCATGCGCCAGAGAGAAGGTCCACGATCCATGGCAACTTGAACAGCTCCGGCTTGGCAAACTCCATCGCACCTGCACCTGTATTTATAGCCAAACTGCAGCCCTCCGGTCGTTCCGATGCGGGTGGCTCCCATAAATGCGGACGCATTGAATCCGGAGCTGTTCTGGCTCTCGAGGCGTATCTTCCCGCGATTTCCTAAGCGTCATTCTCCTTAATCGCATTCTTTGTGCAGGACACTCCGGGTGGCACGTACCCCTAGGTCCACATATCTCCGCTCGCGCCCAGGCCGCATCCGCCTCGAAGAACGCGCGCATCGCGGCCCGCTTAACTGACACTCCTCGCAAGCAGCAACTGGCGATCCGATTTCCCAGGTAACGCATCAATTAGCGTTTAATGCCCTTCTGGTGTTCCCCAGGCAACGCTTGGAGAAGAGGAGAAACACGATCGCAGCTGGCCACGGAGAAACCCCGTCGGGCTGCAAGCGACAGGCGCATGGCCAACGAGCGGAATTTCCCGAGGCACGGCCCTCGGATGCCAGGCTAACCCGATGATCATCCCGGGAGCAGACTAGCCTGAAGCCCCGACCGGTCGCCTCGGCTTGCGCCAGCCTTGGCCGACCAACGAGCGGAATCTCACGAGGCTCGGCCCTCGGATGCCAGGCTAACCCGATGATCATCCCGGGAGCAGACTAGCCTGAAGCCCCGACCGGTCGCCTTGGCTTGCGCCAGCCTTGGCCGACCAACGAGCGGAATCTCCCGAGGCTCGGCCCTCGGATGCCAGGCTAACCCGATGATCATCCCGGGAGCAGACTAGCCTGAAGCCCCGACCGGTCGCCTTGGCTTACGCCAGCCTTGGCCGACCAACGAGCGGAATCTCCCAAGGCTCGGCCCTCGGATGCCAGGCTAACCCGATGATCATCCCGGGAGCAGACTAGCCTGAAGCCCCGACCGGTCGCCTTGGCTTGCGCCAGCCTTGGCCGACCAACGAGCGGAATCTCCCGAGGCCCGGCCCTCGGATGCCAGGCTAACCCGATGATCATCCCGGGAGCAGACTAGCCTGAAGCCCCGACCGGTCGCCTTGGCTTGCGCCAGCCTTGGCCGACCAACGAGCGAAATCTCCCGAGGCTCGGCCCTCGGATGCCAGGCTAACCCGATGACCATCCCGGGACCAGACTAGCCTGAAGCCCCGACCGGTCGCCTTGGCTTGCGCCAGCCTTGGCCGACCAACGAGCGGAATCTCCTGAGGCACGGCCCTCGGATGCCAGGCTAACCCGATGATCATCCCGGGAGCAGACTAGCCTGAAGCCCCGACCGGTCGCCTCGGCTTGCGCCAGCCTTGGCCGACCAACGAGCGGAATCTCACGAGGCTCGGCCCTCGGATGCCAGGCTAACCCGATGATCATCCCGGGAGCAGACTAGCCTGAAGCCCCGACCGGTCGCCTTGGCTTGCGCCAGCCTTGGCCGACCAACGAGCGGAATCTCCCGAGGCTCGGCCCTCGGATGCCAGGCTAACCCGATGATCATCCCGGGAGCAGACTAGCCTGAAGCCCCGACCGGTCGCCTTGGCTTGCGCCAGCCTTGGCCGACCAACGAGCGGAATCTTCCGAGGCTCGGCCCTCGGATGCCAGGCTAACCCGATGATCATCCCGGGAGCAGACTAGCCTGAAGCCCCGACCGGTCGCCTTGGCTTGCGCCAGCCTTGGCCGACCAACGAGCGGAATCTCCCGAGGCCCGGCCCTCGGATGCCAGGCTAACCCGATGATCATCCCGGGAGCAGACTAGCCTGAAGCCCCGACCGTCGCCTTGGCTTGCGCCAGCCTTGGCCGACCAACGAGCGGAATCTCCCGAGGCTCGGCCCTCGGATGCCTGGCTAACCCGATGACCATCCCGGGACCAGACTAGCCTGAAGCCCCGACCGGTCGCCTTGGCTTGCGCCAGCCTTGGCCGACCAACGAGCGGAATCTCCCGAGGCTCGGCCCTCGGATGCCAGGCTAACCCGATGACCATCCCGGGGACCAGACTAGCCTGAAGCCCCGACCGGTCGCCTCGGCTTGCGCCAGCCTTGGCCGACCAACGAGCGGAATTTCCTGAGGCCTAACCCTCGGATGCCTGGCTTAGTGCCGGAAGAATTTCCTGAGGCCTAACCCTCGGATGCCTGGCTTAGTGCCGGAAGAATTTCCTGAGGCCTAACCCTCGGATGCCTGGCTTAGTGCCGGAAGAATTTCCTGAGGCCTAACCCCCGGATGCCTGGCTTAGTGCCGGAAGAATTTCCTGAGGCCTAACCCCCGGATGCCTGGCTTAGTGCCGGAAGAATTTCCTGAGGCCTAACCCCCGGATGCCTGGCTTAGTGCCGGAAGAATTTCCTGAGGCCTAACCCCCGGATGCCTGGCTTAGTGCCGGAAGAATTTCCTGAGGCCTAACCCTCGGATGCCTGGCTTAGTGCCGGAAGAATTTCCTGAGGCCTAACCCTCGGATGCCTGGCTTAGGGCCGGAAGAATTTCCTGAGGCCTAACCCTCGGATGCCTGGCTTAGCGCCGGAAGAATTTTCTGAGGCCTAACCCTCGGATGCCTGGCTTAGCGCCGGAAGAATTTTCTGAGGCCTAACCCTCGGATGCCTGGCTTAGCGCCGGAAGAATTTTCTGAGGCCTAACCCTCGGACGCCTGGCTTAGTGCCGGAAGAATTTTCTGAGGCCTAACCCTCGGATGCCTGGCTTAGGGCCGGAAGAACTTCGAGAGTCAGGAGTCGGCAAGACGCTGCCAAGAGTTAAAAAGAAAAAAAAGAGGAGGACGAAAGCGAGATGAAGAAACATTCGACTTGTATTAATTTTCATTGTTTCAGGGCGAAGGCCCATACAATTTGGCAAAACGCCGACATACAAAAAAAAGAGAACAACGAAAGGTACAAGAGGTCAGCTTGGAGGAACCCCCGGGTCGGGAGCGTCGGGCTCGTCCGCAGGGGGTAGGGAGGCGGTAGGAGAATCAGCAGGCGATGGCGCTGGAGAGGAGTCGAGAAGGGAAATCCCACTCAGGTCAACTTCGGGGTACTTAGCCGACACCCTTGCCAGGCACTCCTCGAAGCCTAAGATGAAGGATTCGGACCCCGCGTCCGACGCGTCACGGACGAACTCGTCAGACTGACGATAGGCCCGTACCGCCTCCGACATATCACGGGTGAACTCGGCGGACTGACGATAAGCCTGTACCGCCTGGCGCCCGATCTCCGCACTCTTCTCGGCCAGCGCCGCCTCTGCTCGCTCCGTAATCTGAGCCTTAGCCTCCAAGACCTTCGCCACAATCCGGTCTTCAGCCTCGGAGGAGACCCTCAGCAGATTAGCCTGAGCCTCCTTATGCTTCGCCTCGGCAGCAGTGCGAGCGGCCTCAGCTTCCTCCAGGCGCGAACGGAGCTCTTGGTCGTTCGCGCGGGACCTCTCCAAGGCTGACTCCAATTCGCCCAGTTTGGCTTCAAGAGACCGGATTCGGTTGCGGGCGCTGTCGGCAGACCGCTGAGCCTTCTCCCACCTCTCTCGATAGTCCGCGACCTTCCGGGACTGCTTTTCAGCTCGTTCCTCCGCCTTCTTAACCCTGCTTTCGAGGCCCGAGGCGACTTTGAGTTGCTCCCGAGCTTCCAACAGTTGCTTCTCGAGGGCGGCGAAGCCGAGTGCCCGCTCTTCGGCCTCCCGGAGCCTCGCCTCGAGGTCCCCGGTTGTCCTGCCCGCCACAGCCTGGCCTCCCTCTTCCACTGCTTTCAGTCGGTCCTCGGCCTTCGCCAGAAGCCCCGCCTGTTCCTTGTAGCACTCCTCTAGACGGATCATGTACTGGGCGAGCTAAGAGATAGGAAAAGTGAGGGCGTCAGGCGGAGAACAACAGAGCTAATAAATGGTGAAAAGTGGCCAGAAGAACACTCACCGACATGAGACAGACACAGCTGGCAGCCCCGACGTCAGAGACCCCCAACTCCCGGACCCGCCGACGGTCCTTCTCCAGCAGCACTGTTTCGATGAGGTTTCGGGCGCCATCGGTAGTGAAGGCCGACCCCGATTTCTCCCCGGAGCCGGATGGTGGTTCTGCAGCCTTACCCTTATCCATCGCCTGGGGAAGAGTCCTGCTGATTGTGCTCGGGGCGGGGGTCACTCCAGGAATTGATAGGGCCCCGCTCGGCCGGGGCCTCGGCGCGTCCCTCCTCGAATCATCAGGAGCCGGCTGAGTCGAAGGCCGGGCCGGGGACCGATCACGTCCGACCCGTCCGTCTCGAGCGGGCTCGGATGATACCTCCGGAATAGCGGCAGTCTCACCACCGGAGGGCTGATACAGCGTCAGCTGCCGGTCCGTGCCCACGGCGTCTCCCTGATCGGTGGGCCCGGACTCGTCGGTCGGCGTCGGAGGCACCTCCTTGCGGGACTTCTTCGCCGGCGGGGCCCCGCTCGGAGGAGTCGTTTCCTCCTCCGGATCGCTTCCAGTAGGGACGACCTACCAACAGCCGGTCCCTTGTCCGACCGCATGACGTCGTCAATCTCTGCAACAAGAACGAGATGGTCGAGGGCTGAGAAACCGAAGGAAAGAACGAGACGAAAGAGGAGAAAAGAGTCAAAAAAGAAATGGTGGCGGGCTCACGGTCGGTGGGGACTGAGCTCAGACCGACATTCACCAAGGTATCCTCGGAAATAAGGCGGGCCACCGGGGGGAGCTGGCCCTCGGCAACCAACCCCTTCAAGGCGGCCAAGCCATCGGATTCCTCCCTCGACAGTCTCGATAGGCCGATCGGGGACTTCATCGGCGTCTCCCAGGTCGCCCTGATTTCCCAAGAGGGATCTACATCGATGAAGAAGAAACGCTCCTTCCAGCCGTGAATGGAGGAAGGAGCCTCTTTGACGAGGCCGCACCCTCGCCGCGCCGCAAAGCACCACCACCCTTTGTCCTGGGGGTGGCCACTCAGGCTGTAGAACTCCCAAAAAACATTCAGAGTGGCGGGAATCTCGTGCATGCGGCAGAGAACCTGGAAGACCGTCAGGGCACGCCACGAGTTCGGCACCAGTTGCGTCGGCGCAACTCTTAAACCCCGGAGTACCTGCACGACTAAGTCCGAAGGGGGAAAGCGGAACCCGGCCTGGAGAATGCCCTCATTGATGGCGATCTTCCCTGGAGGAGGATGGGACATCCTCTCCTCAGGCCCCGGGAGCGTAACGTTGCAGGCCTCGGGAAGGTGGTACCGAGCCACAAGTTTGTCTAAGTCTTCGGCGACCAGCTCCGACTTAATGTGGTCTGCTCTCACTTCGCCCATTCCTAATGGCCAATAAACCTACGGTCAGGACGGGGACAAGAAGGGGGGAAAGACCGGGACGACTGGGGTACACTAGTACAAAAGGAGAAAGTATGGAGAGCCCTAAGTAGAAGAATGGGGTAACTCACCGGAAGAGAAGGAAGAACGGCTCCGAGAGCGTCAAAGGAGAAGCAAGCAAACAGTCCGACGGCAACAACGGCAGCGCAAAGGGGAAACTCGAAAATGTCTGTAAAGAGGAAGACGGACGGGGGAGGGCCCCCGGTTAAATAGGCGGAAAGGCGGGTGATGCCTCGATGACGCCAGAGGACGCCTGGCCGCCGAAGGGTCGCTCGCGCCCCAAAGGCGAATCGACACCATTAAGGAAGGATGTCCGCCGAAATCCTCAGACTGCCAGGTCAGCAACAACCGCCATACGCCATAAAGAAGGCGGGGAGCTCGAAGCGCGCGCGCCTCTCCGAGGGATGGCGGCAATCTCGAAGCATCACTCCCTTCGCCCGTTCCCCTTCTGGTTCCATGCTCGGAAGTGGGGGGCTACTGTTACGGGGGAACTAAGCCGCCATGCTCCACGTGACCGGCACGCGCGCCCATGAAGACTACGGCTGCCCCTTAATCTAGCAATCCGACCCCAAGTCGGATATCCTCAGCACCGCAGCCCGACCTCGAGTCGGCTGCCCTTCGATCCAGCAGTCCGGCCCCGAGTCGGACATCTTCGGCTTCGCAGCCCGACCCCGAGTCGGCTGCCCCTTAATCTAGCAATCCGACCCCAAGTCGGATATCCTCAGCACCGCAGCCCGACCCCGAGTCGGAGATCTCTTGATAACGACAGGCTGCTTCCCAGAGGCACGCCGAGGCCTCCTACTCCACTACTCCCTGCAACGGCTGTATCCGATGCTGTTCCACGATCTCCTGTATCAGCCGTACAAAGCGGAACTCCACTACGCCCTGTCATGGCCGTACCCAGCGCTGCTCCACGACGCCCTGTAACGGCCATGTCAGTGGCCACTCCATCGCGCCCCACGATGACAAACCCCCCTGAGAGACCCCCCAGCCAGGTATATATGCGGCTGGGGGGAGAAGGGGGGGAGTAAGCAATATCTTCCAGAGCACTCTCTTGCTTGCTATTATTATCTCTCCTTCTCCTCCAATCTCCTCTGACTTGATCGTCGGAGGGCCCCCACTACCCCAGTGGTGGTGCGAGGCTTGCTCGCAGGTTTCCCGGTGGAAGGTGGAGCGTAACCAACACCAACCAAGACAACTCAGACGGAACTCCGTTCACACCGCTGTGTCAATCGTTCTCGGTTTGGACTACCAGCAACAGAAACCATCTTCATTTATATGTGAGATTTAAAGATTTAAGATTCATCTGCATTTCATTATCTTTAATGTCTCTTTAATGTCTCCTTCTTCTAATCGCAGGAAAAAGCGTGTATGATATGAATAGCTCTAATTCAAAATTGTGAGAATCTAACGGGAGGAATAATATTATCTCTGTCTTGACGTGAACACCGAATCCGACTGGAAATGCGTAGCTGACTCGTGTCTATATTTTTTGGCTGTTGTGTGTTATGGACCGTCCATTTGATCCGCATTCCAACGTGGACGCCGCCCTACTCGATCCGGAAACAGCGTCGCTCCAACGCCAAGCCGTGGGCCCGGCGAATATGATTCGTACACGTGATGCATCCACGAAACCGCCTCACCTTCCGCATGTGAAAGCAGTCCCCCAAGAATCACAGCCGTCCGCTCCTCTCCACGCACCGCCATCGGAAGTCAAGTAACCGACAGCGTCTAAAAGATCATTCCCGAAGAAAAAGAACGCGCTAATCCTCCCCTGTCGTCCGCATACGTATTCGTGTGCGCTTACATTCAGATTGGCCACGCCCTATCTTTAGAGAACATTGGCCGTAGATCAGTCTTCTCCTATAGGAATTTCTATGCAGAACTTTGGATGGGTATCATGAATTTAACCAAAGATGAAATCTTTGTGGTTAGAAAGAGAGAGAAAAAGGAAACCCAGCGAATTAAGTAATTTTACCTAATTTCCCGTCTCTATAAATAGGGAACCAAGGTTGAACGGAAGAGCTCGTAAGGGGGAGCTAGTCTGGGGATTTCTTTGGCTCTCGTCGCCTTCCCTCTTCCTCTTCTGTTCGAAATCTTTCGTGCGTGCGAGCTATTTAGGGTTCGAGTTCGATCTCATCTACGCGAGGTCGGATCTTTTGCTCCACCGAGGTAAGAAAGGTCCATCTTCCATGTATTAGCTCTTGTGTTTGTTTTCCGTTTTTCCTTTTTGTTCTTTTTCTCCTCGTTTGTGGATGATCGAAGTGTTTTCTGGTGGGTCTTTTTTATTTTGGTTAGGGAGGGCGTTCTCGATCATTTAGGTTAATTATTTGGCTTTTGGTTCTGTTCTTGGTTTTTGATATCTGAGATCTAGTTCTTGATGTTCTCTGTGTGGATTCCTGGTATGGAGTTCTTAAAAGTTGGGGTTTTTTTATGTGGCGCAACCAACAGCAACTAAGCCGCCTTCGCTTGGAAAGTCAACTATTTTCGTAGCATAGGCGGGGCTTTTGTAAAACTTTTCCTTGTTTATCAAGATCTCTCCTTTTTCTTTCCCTCAGTTTTTTTCTGCTGTGTCCATGTTCTTGCAGGACTTTCTTGAAAAGAAAACGGTTTTTTTTTCTTTTTTGGTTTATATTGAGAAATTGATTGGTTTTGTTTTGTTTTTCTTTTAAAATTATGTCCCGTGTTATTAATTCTCCATCATAGCTTGATCGGTTTGCGTTCTAAATCATCAGGGAGAACAATAATTGTGGTTTGATTGAACAAGTAAAGAGCCTGGCTTAATATCCGGTTTGATGGTGGTTTTCTTTCATCTTCTGGAAGTGTATGCTGGGCTTTGTTCCTTTTTAGGGCGTTCTGGGCAGTAGAAATCCTGTGCTATACACCTACTTTTTATTCGAGAGGGTTGTTTGCATCTGGCCGTACCTGCTTTTTTTTCTTCGAGACGGGTGCAAAGGGAAGATGAGGCCTGTCTTGCAATATGTGTTGGTCTAATATCTATGATAATTAATGGTGTTAATCGGATCTAGTGGAATCAACTTTGATCAAAATTTAGATAGATGGGTATTAGTGTGAAGCTCATGGTGGGACATAATTTAACATGATACACTAGATGTGATAAGGTTGTGGAGGTCAAAAGTTGATGGGGGCCAGTTCATACCTGCGACTGGAAATGAAAGTGTTAATGTCTTTAATAATTAATCTGGTTGAGTCTTGTCTGTTCAATCACAGTCAATTGGGTGACAAGATCTAAACTTGGTCTAGCACAATGCAAGGAGCTTAACCCTTCAGATTAGGAAAAAGGGTTGGTTGTCCTTCACCAATTCTGATGCATCATTCCCGATGAATGAATTTTGATTAGATGTTACATCTTCTAGGTTAGGCTGCTAAATAGTGCAGTGGATTATACGGTTCTTTAACATGATAAACTTCAATACATTTTTGACCCTTTTGAGTGATCAAACTAAGAGATTATTTTCTTCTCTTTGTGTCATTGGTACAGGTATGGTTTTGCATTTGTTTAGTCCCAATGTCAGTTATCATGGAGCCATGCTGTTGATTCTGGATGTATGATCCATTTTTATTTTATGCTTCATATTTCATTGTGCCCTTCCAGAGAAAATATGGAGACTGTTCAGTGTATTTTAGAAGATATATGAAGAACATATAGTAATTTGAATGACAATGTAACTGAGGATGTGTGTGTACACATAAACTCGTATTTGTATATATGTTTATATATTATTTTTAATGCACCTGTTGTTTTCGTAGCAGAGACAGGAGTTGAATGCTCTTAAGTTATTTAAGAAAATGGCAGATATTACGATAATTTGTATTCGTCAATATTTTGGTAATAATCATAGATGCCACTTTGACGAGAAACCCTCATGCTGATTTTATACTTCATCAATCCAATGAGGTAGCTTCGTTTGCTTTTGGTAGAGTAGCTGAACAAATGATATGTCGGTTTTTGGATTGTTATGAATTACATCTTTCTTAATTGTCCACTGAAATTTAACAAAATTCATATCTTGTGGTTTTCAGCTTGAGCGTAGCTTTTTAACAGAAAGCAGAGCTCTCTTCGTTTGATCTCCTTTGATTTTCAACAGCCAAGTGTTCATGTCTGATCTTGACGTCCAGATCCCAACTGCTTACGGTATGTTTATAAGTTTCTGTTCTGGACTTCATGTGCAACTATGTTTGAGTGCTTGTATGCATTCAAAATCTTTCTATAACAAAACATTTATGCATGCTGTAGTCTTCACTGAATTTTTTCATGTCCTGGTTTCTTTGGCACAGATCCGTTTGCTGAGGCAAATGCTGGGGACTCTGGTGCTGGCTCAAAAGAGTATGTGCATGTGCGCATACAACAGCGCAATGGCAGGAAGAGTCTGACTACGGTACAAGGATTGAAAAAGGAATTTAGCTATAACAAGATCTTAAAGGATCTCAAGAAGGAGTTCTGCTGCAATGGTACTGTTGTCCAGGACCCAGAGCTGGGCCAGGTACAGTTTCACATGTATTTTAGATGCTGTGACAAATCAGGCATTTTGGATAAATTTCTGGTGCGTGTGTTATTACTTCTGTTTCATCCTTAACTGCATTGTGGTTTGCAGGTCATTCAACTTCAAGGTGACCAGCGAAAGAATGTGGCCACTTTCCTTGTCCAGGTATTCTTTTTGCCATGTTTTATTGGAAGCCATTTTCTACCGTGAGTCCACCAGGCTCTGTATAGAAATTAGTCATCGTTGGAATAGTCAGTCATGGAATCTTTCAGTATCATCAATATGGCATGGGCTTAGGGTGGCAATGGGTGGAGCAGGATCGGCTTTCAGTAAGGTCAAATTTGGGTTAGCTAATCAGGTTGATAAGAATAAACCCATAGCCAACCTGATTATTTTAAAATGGAACCGCACCTGATTCCCCAACTCGAGTAGGGCATCACTTGGTAGTCATATATCTATCAAAAAAAATAAGAAAAAAGAAATTAGGCCGAAATGAAGGGTCTAATTGGTCATTATAGAGAGGAGGGAGGGAGGGAGGGGGGAAATATTGAAGGCTCATGGCAGTCTTTCCGCTATCGCAGGGACCAGAATTAGTCTTTAAGAACTTGTCCAGCCCAAAGACACCTTTTAGGCACCGGAGGCCTACACTGGTTGAGGGAGGGAGGGGGGAAATATTGAAGGCTCATGGCAGTCTTTCCGCTATCGCAGGGACCAGAATTAGTCTTTAAGAACTTGTCCAGCCCAAAGAAGCCTTTTAGGCACCGGAGGCCTACACTGGTTGGGCCTCAGATACCCAAATCCAACCCATTTGTAGAAATAGTCCTCCCAGAAGACTCCTCCATTCAGACGGTTTGGCGGGTCTGGTTGCATATAGCCACACCCCCTCCTAGACTACTGTTTTCAGCAAGTCATGGTTGTTACTTTATTTTGATTGTGATGGCTTTGATAGATATTCCATTCGATAATAAGCATTGGTGGGCTCATACGGGCAGTTTTAAAGTTTTAATCATGCCTTGGCATGACATTGCAATGATTTACTTTCATTTTTTCGTGTTACAGGCTGGCATCGTGAAGAAAGAACACATAAAGATACATGGTTTCTAAGTAGCTGCAAATCAAGCGTTATAGTGTTACTACTTCAGACTGCAGTGAGATATTATCTTGTTAGCTCCATCAATTGATGCTTGACATAATTTGTCCTGTGAGCCTATGGGGGCACATCTTCTATTGGCTTGTTTCTGTGACCTGAGTTCCATTGAGAACATATGTTATCTTGAGTTTTTTGTTATGAATTGCAGTTTGATGTTCGCTTGTTTGAGTTCTGGTAACAATAATCCTCAAAAAAGAGTTCTGATAAGAACACTGAAAGTTTGGATGCCATATTTTACTTTACGTGCTTCTTCCTTTCAATTCTTAAGCAAGAAAACCAGCATCTTGCTTCTGTTGGAGGAGAGGGCTGACAGTTTTGGGTGAAACCATGGTGTTCGTTTGACCGAGGGTTGTCCGGTGTTCGTTTGACCGAGGGTTTCCCTTGAATATCTTTATCAGAAACTCTAAAGTTGATGACTTCATGATAGCCAGTGTAATTCATGGTCTTAAGTTAATTTTTCACAGACGATTCTGAGACGGTGAAATTGTGGGTGATGACTGCTTTTTTTTTTTTTTAACTTCATAGCTGTTTGATGGCTTGCTAAATCATGCTCTATAGCAAGAATATTAAATTGCAACCCGAAATTTGAAGACCATGACAGTTCTTTTTCTCAGTAACCCTTGCCATACCTACTAAGCTGGTGGTTGCTGATAACGAAAATTAAATACATAAACGAATGATATATATCATTCTTTTCCTCAAATATGACAGTATTTTTCTTAAAAAAATATGCCAATATCATCTATACCATGCTTAAAATCTAAAACTAAACCATTCTTCTGATTGGTGGCTTCTTAGATATCTATACTCCTTGAGCAGTGTGGGATATCTATCGTGGTCTTTGCAGTAGTCATATGTGACGAGGTTCCTCCCGGCCCATAAAATCCACATCCTACTTGTCCGACCCGTGCTCGGTGGTGGTGGAGACGCAGGCTGGGTCTGGATCCTCCCACTGGCAACCATGGAAGTCCTTATCGGAAGAAACAAAGGGCGCATCCGTCCAATCCGTCTTCTCTGAGGCCTCCCCTTGTTTACCAGTCACCAGCATTCCAGATGCTTGAGAACATACCCATTGGCTTCTCATTTGGAAAGAAGTTATTTGGCTTGTCAGTGTTTTTGTAGACTCTTATGGGAATTTTATCCACAAAGAACCTGCTTGCTCGGAGATATTAGTAGGTTTCTTCATTTGAAACTAGTGGTAGAATACTTGCAAAGAGCTAAAATCTCATTTGTGTTGGTCGGATCAGGTCAAACACATACACGAAGTATTCTGATTTAGGATAAGGCCTTCGTTTACCAAATAACTAATCTGGTTTAGCAGGTCCGATCTGATTAAGTTGCTTGCAAATTTTCTATTCTGCATCCCGACCTGATTGTAATAATTGATTAGATTGATGCCCAAACCTTGTCTACTCTGCCATTACATCTGTAGTAAACTTGGTCCGATTACTTAAATCTTGTTCTTGGGGGAAAGATGGATTTAGCGACGAGGGTCAAATTGGATTTGTTTCAGGTAATTGCTTATCTTAGACTAAAGCCCACCACACATGGCCACTGGATTAGAGTTAAGACTTACTGCAGCCTGTGCTTCAAGACTGCGCTGAAGAACCAAAATATAGTGACAGATTTATAGAGGTCTACCTTGCCCCAGTTACCTTAGTCATGCCTGGGTCTCCTCGCGGATCTGAAGAGGAGTTATGGGAGAACATACAAGTGAATACTCACGCAATGGGGTGGCTGTTCCAGATGATGGAATAGGCGTGGAAGTCCTCGGTGCCTCATCTCCCTTCCACCAACCTCACTCTTGTACACAATGGTTTGTATGGTGTATGGAACCCACAATTGTGAACCACCCAAACCGGTACCCCTGTTGCGTTTGGAACCCACAACCTTTAATACATTTGCATATGCTTCATTAGAATTCAGAAAATAGGAGAGGAGGAACACTTTAAATCATATTCTGAGCAAATGTGGACAGTGGATTCAAGAAGAACAGGCTCCAACAAATGCGTAAAAGATCGGCTGCAGCTTGCAATATTAGATTTCTTGTATTGCAAAGAGAAAGATCATATGTTTCCTATTCTAATCTTCAACTTCTTTGCTAGAGTTAGAGCAGCAATATTGGAATGTGATCAATGTAAAAAAATATTATGCGAAGAATGTTAAGACTATAAAAGGGTGTCACCTGTTTTCTTCTCCAAATAAAGGTATCACACTGGCCCATCTGGTGATTTCTTGAAACGGTCTTCCGCCCACATTATGTCAAAGTTATCCTTGAAGAAAAAGGAGGTCGATGTGTTTGCCGAAGCTGCCCAAGAAGGACTCACGGAGCTTGGAAAGCATACAAGAATAAGCCAAGAAAAAAGCCATAACCCCATCTTTGCAACTTGAAAGCTGGGGAAGTAGGAGAGGTGGGCTTAATATCCTTCAGACTATTGGAGTCTTGAGAGAGTACAATACACTGAAGCTTATAGCAGCTTTGATTCCTTGCATATTCCCTGTGACTCACAATTATACAATGCTAGCTCTCACACTAGATCTGGTCCTAAAAAAACCTGTTGGGTGTCCATCCATCAAGCCAAACTAAACTGTGGTAATTCAGTCAACTGGCTAAATGCCTGGCCATAAACATGCAATGAAACTGCAAGCTTTTAAGGCTGCCATTAGCTATCATTGAGCTGTGGGCAACACATCATGGTTTCTTGTGGAGGACTCACGCTGAAGTGCTCCGTTTCAACGGCACGAATACAGGATGCGAAATCCAGGCTGCCTTAAAGCAGAGACGCAAGTGGGACAGCATTATTCAGAACAAAAATCATATAGGGTGACCTTATTTTGTCATGTTTTTTTTTTATGCTAATCTTAAAGAAAAAAGAGTCAAAAATTAAAAACTTCTCTTATAAACATAATTGTCAGTTTTGTGACTGCAAGGTATTCTCTTTCTTTCTCATTTTTAGAACATATTTTTTACTGGTACACACTACATAAGTAGCTAATACACACTAAGCAAATTAATTATCTACCAAGTTAATATACACCTCTAGGTAAATCAATACATGATTTCTAAAATATAGTATTCATCAGTATATAGTACACAATCAGGTAACATACCTAGCAAATTAGTCATTTAGAAACTTAATACACATCTCCAAACAAATTAATACATAGTTTTCGGAACATCATATTCACCAGTACACACTGTATAGTTGGGTGATACATACTTATTTATTTCTAATGTATATTGCAAGCCTTTTGATACAAACTTAACAGTGATCTGATACACATCTTCAGGTAAATTATACATAGTTTCTAGAATATACTTTTAATTAGTACACACTGCATAGCTAGAGGGTGCACATCAAACAATTTAGTCATCTAGCAAGTCAATACACACTTCTAAGTAAATCGATATATAGCTTTCAGAATATAGTGTTCATCATTACTAGTACACAGTATATTATTTTCTAGCTTTGTCTAATTGTTAAGTGTGTATCACCTAGCCATGTTTTATGTATTTGTAAACGTCATGTTTTAAAAACTATTTATCTAGAAGTGTGTATTGACTTGCTGGATAATTAAATTATTTGATATGTATCATCAGCCATATACTGTGTACTAGTAAAAAATAAATTCTAAAAATAAAAAAGAGGATGCCGCTTTTTTTTTAATCACGAGACTGACGACTCCGCTAGAATAGAAGTTTTTGACTTTTTTGTTTCTTCTTTAAGATAGGCACTAGAAGAAATGTGACAAAATAAAAAAGCCAATCCGATATTTCTTTCTTTGGTAGCCGCCTCATATGGTTTTTGTTCATTATTTTATGTATAATATTGAACAAAAACCATATATAGCGGGCACCAAGGAAAAAAATATGGGATAGGCTTCCTATATTGCCTTGTTATCTCTAGTGCCCATTTTAAAGAAAAAACTTAAAATAAAAGATTCCTCGTACTAATGGAGTTGTCAATCTCGTAATTACAAAAAAAGTTTGGCATACTTTTTTTTCTTCGTTTTCAGAATTCTTTTTATTAGTAGACACTAAATGGCCAAGTGATGTACACTAAACAAATTAATCATCTACTAACTTAATACAAACCTCTAAGTAAATCGATACATAATTTGCAAAATATAATATTTACCAGTGCAAAGTACCCAACCAGGTGATACATACTTAGCAAATTAATTATCTAGTAACTTAATACACATCTCTCAATAAATTGATATATAGTTTCTTGATCATTATCTTCGCCATTACATATAATATAGTTAGGTGATACACACTCATTGGCTTCTTGATGCATATTGCAGGCCTCTTTGATATGCACTCAATAAGATTTAATATATGCTTCCAGGTAAATCGATATATAATTTCCAGTACATACTTTTATCTGAGCATACTACATAGCTAAATGTTACACATCAAGCAAATTAATTATCCTATAAATCAATATATACTTCTAAGTAAATCGATATATTTTCAAAATATTGTGTTCATTCATACTAGTATATAATATATAATTTTCTAATTTTGTCTAATTTGCAAAGTATGTATCACTTCATCGCGTACTGTGCATTAGTGAATACTATGTTTTGAAAATTATGTACTAATTTTTAGAGATGTGTGTTAACTTGCTAGATGATTAATTTACTTAGTGTGTATTATCTGAAAAATATATATCAATAAAAAATATGCTCTAAAAATATAAAAAATAAAATACTGTATATTTTTTTTTTAATCACAGGATTGATAATTTTATTAGTAAGGACAGTTTTTGGACTATAGGTATGTTCGAGAAATGCGGAAGCTTATTCAATATTTCTTTCTTTAGTAGCCGCTCCATATAATTTTTGTTTTATAATATTAGGGATGGGAAGAGAGGGAGAAAGTTTGGCCATTAAATAATGGAAAGGATCCATTGGGCCTCACAACGGTGTAACCTTCGGTCTCGGGAGATGCCCGTTGTTGCAGTCCATAGAGCTGTTTTTGAGTGTAAAAGCTGACTTTGCATTCGGCCGAGTAAAGGTGGGAAATATTGTTTTCAATTTAAAGTTAAATCATCTGACATGGCCTCGTATGATGAGATTTTTTTCTTGTTTGCTAAAATTTTGCTAAGAAGTTGGTTCCATTCATTTTTCTAAAATCCCCCGATTCGTGGATGAAAAAAAAAAAGAAACAGACGTATTTTCAGGTTAAAATATAGTGTAAAACTTCTTCAATTTCACATGTTAGAGCATAAAAAGAGAAGCTTGTTGCACTTTGCAATTTGAATCAATGTAAACTGTTAATTTGCTTATCACATGACGTCCGTGAATTTGGTGGAAATTCTATTGTCTTCACATGGATCAAAATGCTAAGAATCATGACCATCACGGGGTGACTGCGATCTCAATTGCAATCATGATAGTTTCAACAAGCTGGCACTATACACATGATTTAATCAAGTGGCAGACAAAATTCAGTGTATTATGTATAAGGATTTTAGAGATAAAAGATTAAATGTCTTTCTAGATAAGTAAGATCATCAATGGCATGGCATTGCAAACACCAAAAAAACATAGTGTTTTTTTCACCAAGATTTAAAGCCAATAAGCTTAAGATCTCTCTCTCTCTCTCTCTCTCTCTCTCTCTCTCTCTCTCTCTCTCTCTCTCTCTCTCTCTCTCTCTCTCTGTGTGTGTGTGTGTGTGTGTCTGCGCGCGCGCGCATGTGCATACACGCATGTAAAAAATACAAAAAAATTTTATCACTCGTGTATTTGTCAAAAGTCAACTCTATATTAGAGCTGGTCAAACACCGAGCGAGCCAAGCCAAGCCGGACTTGCGCTTGGCCCTATAGAAGATTAGGCCACGCTTAGATGATGATGATGATGATGATGATGATAGGCTAAGTATAATATAATATATTATAATCTCGGTTCGGGCTGGGACAGGCCATTTTAATTTTTTCAGGCCTGATCCGATTTTTAGATCAAGCATACTTTTTAGCCTAGACCCATCCTATGAGCCTAATTTTAGTTCCCAAGCCCATTTAATTTTGGGCTGGGCAGGCCATTCGGCCCATGGTCAGCTCTACCCTCAAGCCAGCAAGGGCAATCAAGCTCTTGACAATCAAAGAAGTCCACAAACAGAATTGAATTCATGGCCTGGAAAAAATAAGGTTGCAAATGTCCTAACACCTTGAATAAGGCCATAGGAAAGCTTCGAACCACATTAATGTGAAGTTGGATGGAATAGATTATAGATGGTAACACTTTTTCTCATCATTACCACCTTCCAGTAGCAATCAGGCCCACTCTTCTTTATGAATGCTACCCTCTAAGATGGCTATTGAGGTTCTCACTTGGATTCATGGATCTGGGTCTATATATATGATCAAATGATCATTGGTTATATACCATAACCCGCAACATCCTATTTAATTGGACACGAACCTATTCTTGTTAACTCAACGCTGCACATTTTTTGTTCTTGAATGACAGCAGCACCATCAAATGCATATATGCATCTCAATTAGTAATTATAACGACAAAGAACAATAATGAATAATATTAGCAAGGTTTCTCGAGTGATGGAACCCAAGCATCATGATCATCTAAAAATAATTAGACCATCTAGTTGCAAGTTAGCTACATACCATCATAAATTAATCAGCTTCTTAAACTGTCTTCTGATGCCTATAGCCTGATTTGAAATGGATTTAAAATAATTAATCACATTAGACAAATCTTAAATTTGTTATGCATCATCAAGTTGGTTCATTATTTTGTTTTTATTGGTTCATATCCATTTGGCTTGAAGAGGAACATTCCCTTCTTCGTTGCAGTCCGAAGTGATTTGATTTGAACATGACCCCGTTGTAAACCACTTAATTAAGCATGATCTCTATTAGAATATGATATGGTAATGACTTCTCATGTAATAGGATTGAGTTGAGTCGTCTCCAACACTATTTAGTTGAATCTTGCTTGGGAATTGCTTTAATCATTTGCTGATCAATTGATGTAGTCCATAATACAAACCTTAGGCCCCGAACGTATAATTTCTCCAAATAGTTAGTTTTTGAAGCATGGACCCATTGGGTTATTTGGACCTGCATCTAGACTCAATCCATTTCCGACCCATAGATATACAGATCTAAGTTCGACCTAATCAATTAACGGTTAGTGTCTAAATAAAAATTTAGACATGATCCTTTTTAGTGTTTGGGCCTGGGTTGGATGGTATCTGGACTATCTCGAATAATCTAGGCTTGATTAAAAAAGTAAAGCTCAAGACTAGCGAAACCTGACTTAATTTTCTTGCATGTATACTTCGTAAGAATGCATGCTATAACTCAAGAACCATGGTTTCAGTGTTATAGGTGTATAACATTGTCAACTAACCAAGTTTTTTTTAAATTTTTCTTTTATATATAAGGGAGGCATAAGTGCCTTATCCCATTTTTATCACATCTATATTGTTAAAATGACCAGAACGATCATTTATTAGCAAAAAGTAACCCTAAAGAGTTAGGTATGTTTGTCTTTTAATCTAAGGCAATGACTTGGTGGCATTACAGTACAAAGTAATGAGGGAAAGGGAAAGTAAAAAAAAATTGCTTTATCCAGTCTTATTAGCTTCGAAACTAGGCCTTAGCGTAATTAAAATGAAAGGCTCTTCAAAATTTTGTGAAAAATTTGCGAGCTCGGGCTAAAGCTAGGTCAGTATTGCTAACGATTTCACTTAGACAATTGGATTAGCCTAGGTTTAGCCATGACAAATGGAGCACCTAAATAACATGAGCTTGGAGGCGGTTCAGTGCTTGAATTGAAGCACCAAATTCTAAAACTCCAGCATGTCTTGCTGCAATTAGAAGGGCCAATCCCTTCTTAAGCTTACATATGGCATGGTAGAACCCAACCTGAAATTATTTGAGCTTAAAGTTCTCCCTACAATGTGTGGAGAGAGATATTTTTGTGTTTTGAACGTATAAAACATGGATTATGATTGAACAACCTTATGCTGAGGCTGGCAACCGAGGACCACCGTAAGGGCCTAAAATGTGATCCTGAACCAAAGAGGTTGTGGAGCAATATAAAATGGGGCAGAGCCTAGAAGAAACCGATATGCTTTGATCCGAGAGTCCACAAAGATAGCCTTATTCAACCACATCCGGACGGTCTAACCGGAAATGACAAAAAGAAAAGAAAAGAAGAGGAAAAAACAAGGAATCAACAAAGAGACTACGGTGGTGTTGATGTTTTTTTTTTTGGTGTGGTGATGGACCAATTCTTGGTGTCACACAGAATATGGCAGCTTTACGTACAAATAACAAGTTGCTTTGCCTATCTCTCCCAGACAATGAATTGCAGTCTGACAACAGATATTTTCTCTAGACGTTGATATATAGCATTATAATATCAATCATAAAACTGACTCCCACTTTTTCCGACTTTTTTCACCCAAGCGAGTAGATGGCTGCCAGAGACAATACCAATACGAATATATATAAAAAAAAAAAAAGCAAAAAAAAATAGATTTAGGAGCACTCTAAGTAGCTCTCTTTCATCAACCTAAATGTGTTATGTGCGGCGAATGCTTCAGGCGAGTTCAGTCCTACTAGAGGAAGATTCTGCTACTGTGATCAGCTAGGTCCGAAAGGGCTCGTGCAGCTATGGAGGAGTTCACCCTCTGCTCCGTGACATTTGGGATATGGCGAGGGAGGTTACGTTCCAGGCCATGCATGTATATCGTGAGGCCAATGGAGCGGCCGATTAGGTGACGGCATATGTTGCGAGCCACTCAGGAGGTACCCTATGGTCTGGGGAGAGTGAGTTGCCCGGAGCACTTCGGGGCCTTTTGTTTTCTGACTCTATTGGGTGTATTCGTACCCGTATTGTATGAATGCCCGTTTTCATCCAAAAAAAAAAAAAAAGCTCCTTCAGAGTAGTTAGCCTAAACATACTTGGCTTGGAAGGTAATATCTCCACCTACCATTTTAGAAGTATCTTTATTGCTTCCTTAAATAAGAGGCGGTAAAGTTTGGGTTGGATCCAATAGGATCAAAAATTCATCGGTTCGAATTCGACTTATTTATTAAATAGATCAAAAATTTAAATATAAGTTTTATATATTTATTAAATAAGTAATCCGATTCAATCCATATAACTCATTTATTGAAACGATTAAGTTAGATTAAGCAAGTTAAACAGATTTTTACTGGAGTAAATGGGTTAAACAAGTTAAGTAGGTTAGACTGAATAGAAAAAAATAGGTTAAGCATGTTTTAAATAAGCTAAATATATCTTATATTGGTTAAACCCAACCTAATTATTAAACGGATTAAAGATCTAAATCTAAACCTAACCTCTTTAATAAATAAGTATAGATGGGTAAATCAGTTTATGATCCAAATCTATTTATGTCAAATCCGAAGCTACGTAAAGTGGGTCGCTCAGTGATCGGATTGGTGTGTAAGGACATATATTATCATCCTTACTTGAATAATAAGATGGTAGGTTATGGTAGGCGGACAGCTCTTCTATCATTACCTTTGACATCAATTTCTTGAGATCACGCCTAGTTTCGGCGTGTGTTAGAATTTAAAAAATCAAAACCTGTAATTTCTACCTAATTAACCATGCCGAGTTACTTTCATGCTTTACCTTGGAATCTCCGCCCTATATTGCTTTTAGGCCCAACCGATCTGGCCTAGATATTCCAAGGACCAACATTTACCATGTCTACTAGCATTTGTCATGCTTGATGTAGTGTCTAAAATTATGTGTAACTATGCTTTTAAAGCATGTGACATATCTTGCTGAAAGGTGTGGTTAATCGAGCGTTGTGAGCCCATGATTTACTAGCATTGTTTTGTTCACATAAATATCATTGTCCATGATTATGTGGACAGTTTGTGATCGGATTCTATCAGATGCATTCACTCATTTAATCGATGACAACCAAGATATATTGTATCTGATGATAGGCTTTTATGATTTGATTAGATTGGGTGGTCATGCTGTAGAACGATGAGCACTGCCTCCTCGAGTAGAGTCAAAGGACCAGTGGAAAAAAGATCTGTGCTAGTGATGCCGATATGGCTAGAGGTAACAATTTATGATGATATCCGTTAACTCGACCTGCAAACGACCCGCTTTAAGTAGATTTAGATTTGACAATAATAGATTTAGGTCATAAATGGATCAACCTATTTAATAATTGGGTAAGGGTGAGCTTTTGGACATTTTGGTTGGTAAAGAAATCTATTGGCTAGTGGGAGAGGAGGAGGGACAAGAGGCAATTAGGGTATGCAATCACCGCTCTAACTGCCATGATGGAGGACAAATATAAATGGTTGCAGCAACTCCAGTGACAGAGGTCTAAGGTGTTTAGTGGTCAGTCACGAACTGCACTGTCTTTAGCCAATGAGCAACAACAGGCAGGTGGTGAGCACCAAGTGGGTGGTGGCGAGGCACGAATGCCATAGCTTGTGAGGGTTGTGAGGACGCCATCGAGTAGGAAGCGATGAGTCATGAATATGGTAAGTGAGGATCGGGAGAAGGGTGTCAAGAGAGGGTGGTGGGGCTTCTTCGGTGGCTATTGGCAGCAAGGGTGATGGGGATCGAGAGGAGGGCATGAAGCAAAAGCCACGATACTTTTTCGACAACTATCAAAGGATGGTGGAGGTTGGCAGTAAAGTGTGCGGTCATTTAGGACATTTTGTATGGCACGTGATGGAAGAAATATTGAATACCTCGACCCTAATTTTACCGACTCTATAAAGCCTTATGTACTGCACTAGCTTTACCAGCTCCAATGACCACAAGTGCAACATAGGCCGTTGAGGTATCCATGGTAGAATAATTCGGAAGCACTCAAGAAGCACCCACAGCTCGATCTTTGGCCAATTGGGCTATAGGCCGAGCTGTAGAATTTTGGACCTAGCTGATAACCCTAGTGTAGTTTTACTGGTCTCACTTATAACCCTTTCCAATAGTAGTTTATCCTAAGACCAATTTGGCTTAAGATATAAATCGTAAAAAGATCCGCAAATACATCTTAACTAGCAGAATTTTTGCCAACTTACAGCAATCCAAACACCGGAGATAATCCAACTGTAAAAATTTCATTTCACTTACACCCAGCTACATATATCCAAACACACCCTTAGCAAATAGATGTTAGTTAATTTGCTTCGGTTCAGCGGTGTCAGATACTTGGTCCATGAAAAAATATTATTTTTCAGAAAGAAGGATTCATAACAACTATAATTTGTGGATGAAGAGAAGCAGTGATTTCTATAACTAAAATTAGTTTTCATACAAGTGCCCTACTTTTCTTTCCCCCTTGGTGTAAAAGCAAGAGAAGCAATCAAACAGCCAGTTATGTTTCAAGTCTTGCAGTTTTGTAGGCTGCCAAGCCAATTGAAATCGTGGCTCGGACTTAATCCATATTTCAAAGCAATTATTTCGACGCAAAGTCCGTATCTTGAGTTCTTGACCCATACCCCATCCGCTGTAGTCCTTGGAATATAAAAGATATTTCTGTTCCTTTTCACGGAGATAGCATCACGAGAAAAAAAATCCAGGTAAAAAGTATTTTGGCCATTTCCATGGACTTTAGCATCAAAGTGAGCTCACCTTTTTGTCTTTATACCGTGGCTGCCCGTGCTTTGGCGCCCGGAGGTCAGAAAGGCTGAGAACCACGATGACTTGATACAAAAAAAAAAACAAAAACAAAAACAAAACAGGAAGAATGGAAATGGAGAAGATCCTGGAGACATGCACAAGAGCTAAGCTACACTCCGGTGAATGTAAGAAGCTGACTTGCATATTGACTTGGAGACTCAATTCAATCGTAGTAGGCCGCCTCGATATTTGGCTTGTGGCTGGATCTCTTCACAGTGCCCTGAGAGAGCCGGAGAGGGGATTAAACTGAGATTTATTATTAAATTAATTTATTTATAATTTTAAAATTTTTAGACTCAGAAATATAGCGGTGGCAATGGATGGGTTTGCTGAAAAAGCTGCATATCTAATCCATTTGTAATCGGGTTGGATGAGTTTCCACTCATCATTTTTACAAATAATTAGAAATTAAAATAAAACATGCTATAAAAAAAATAAAATAATAAAATTAAATTTAACTTCAAATATTATTATTATCTTAATTGTTGTCGCTAAAAATTTATCCGACTAAAGCACCGAGCTGACTGAATTGCTGGAGGACTCTCTGCTATTTTCTGAAAGTCTATAGGACTTAGACATTGGAGGTTCCTTTCTTAATAGTTTCTGGCAAAAGATCTTTTTCGTTTTTGCTGTTTTACATCAAAACTCGTGCTGAATGAAGGTTCAAGCATGATCTTCTCTTTTCAGTACCATCTTAGGAGCTACGGGGTCATTGCCATCCGAGCATAACGACCACTACTTTGCTATTTCGGAGGTACATCGCAATCTTCGACCAATCTCAATAGGCAATTGTCTGAGCTCTTCAACAACTTCATAGCTTGGCATCTTAATTGTGCCAATTCTCAATAACAACAACTTTCAAATTGAACGATAACAAAATTAATTTGAGATATTTGTACGTACTTTATATCACCAAATGAATCCATCTATAAGACAACAATGTAGATATATATTTGCTGTCCCAATATTAGTCATCTATTGCACAATTTATATAGTATCTATATAGTATTATTAATTATTTGATTTGGATGATTCTAGTGACTTTTAGATTTAGTTAGTTACCATATTTCTCCCGAAAACAAAGTAAAAAAGTTCAAACAATTTAAAGGCAGCATAAAGGCCTTCCCATCAAATAATCCCACGAGCTCATAAACTTAAGCTCACTAATTCAATTTTTTAAAAAATGCAATTTAATTTAGTGAATTGGCCTCCAATTACACCCAATCAAATTTAATGAAATCCAACTCAGAGAACATATGCTCAAATATGCTGGAATTCTTATTTGACTCATATAGTTTAGCTTCATACTGAAATTGGCTTTACACAAGTTAATGCATATATTATTTTAAAACTCAAAGTATGATTAAAAATGTAGAATGTTTGTTTGATTCATTGAAACAAGCACGCACCTATTACACTTCCTATGCGTGGGAGACATGCAAGCATGCAGGATTCATGCATTGATGCATGCATATGCAATGATGGAGGTATCCTTACCCGTACCGGTGACTGCATCCATCACAACGGTGGAAAAGGAGCAAGGAACGGTCCGCACCCAAATCTCTCCCGATTAGTTAGCTAATAGATTAAACCAAAGCAAGAACAATTTAATTGGCACAATTAATCCAGTGCACGACAATTTTAATCTTAAATAATTCAATTACTAAATCCAAAAAAATCTCCACCATACACAGAGCCTCATTCTCCAGCTTACACGTGTCCTTCTCCCCTACAAAGATTTTTCCTCCCACCGCCTCGCCTTCTACTACATAAACCCGTCCACCCCCTTCTCCTTCTTCATCCCATCCCCGATCCCCTCCTAAAAAAGCTTCGAAACACTAATTCTCCTCAGAAAATGGCGACCATGGCCACCTCCTCCCTCGCCTCCAAGCCCAAGACCCCCTTCCTTGACCACCACCACTCCTCCTTCCATGGCCTCTCGCTACCCTCCCGCGTCTCCACCGCTGCGGCCGCCGGCCGCTCCCCGAGTTCAGCCAGCCTCTCCATCTCCGCCTCCGCTGCCACCCCCAAGTACGACCTCAACTCCATCCGCTTCGACCCCATCAAGGAGTCGATCGTCTCCCGCGAGATGACCCGGCGGTATATGACAGACATGATCACCTACGCCGACACCGACGTCGTCGTCGTCGGCGCCGGCTCCGCCGGGCTCTCCTGCGCCTACGAGCTCTCTAAGGACCCCTCCGTCAACGTCGCCATCGTGGAGCAGTCCGTCTCCCCCGGCGGCGGCGCGTGGCTCGGCGGCCAGCTCTTCTCCGCCATGGTCGTCCGGAAGCCCGCCCACCTCTTCCTCAACGAGCTCGGCATCCCCTACGACGAGCAGGACTCGTACGTCGTCATCAAGCACGCGGCGCTGTTCACCTCCACCATCATGAGCCGCCTCCTCGCCCGCCCCAACGTCAAGCTCTTCAACGCCGTGGCGGTGGAGGACCTCATCGTCAAGGAGGGGAGAGTCGCCGGAGTGGTCACCAACTGGGCTCTGGTGTCGATGAACCACGATACCCAGTCGTGCATGGATCCGAACGTGATGGAGTCCAAGGTTGTGGTGAGCTCCTGCGGGCATGACGGCCCGTTCGGAGCTACCGGAGTGAAGCGATTGAAGGACATCGGGATGATCGACTCAGTCCCGGGGATGAAGGCGCTCGACATGAACTCGGCGGAGGACGCGATCGTCCGCCTCACGAGGGAGATCGTCCCGGGGATGATCGTTACCGGCATGGAAGTCGCCGAGATCGACGGCGCCCCAAGAATGGTAAAAAAAATCCATCCATTTGATATTTTTTTTTCTCTCCGTTCGTTTCTTTTTGGGTTTTGTTCAAAAGGTTGAGCGGATCTTTGGGCGTTGCAGGGGCCGACGTTTGGGGCGATGATGGTATCGGGGCAGAAGGCGGCGCATCTGGCGTTGAAGTCGCTGGGGAGGCCGAACGCGTTGGACGGGACGATCGGAGCGGAGAAGGTGCATCCGGAGATGGTGCTGGCCTCATCGGACGGTGGAGATGTGGTGGAGGCTTAGATCGAGTTAGGGATAATAACTGGGAGAGACTAGAGAGTGTGGGGCTGTGGATGGCATGATGGGCTGTCGTTTGTCGTCTTTTTATAAACGCTCAGAGGAGTGTAAAGACTTAGTTGGTGCTTTTAAATTAATTAATATATGTGCGTTCAAAAATTCGACTCCTTTCTTTCTTATTAAAACCTTCACTAATATTTATTTTTTAATGTAAGCCATAGAAAAAATATCTTGAGTTTTTTCAGATAATTAACTTTTATGGAAAATCAGGTCCATTCATTTAAAAATTTCAAATCGACCAGCCTAGCGAGCATGGTACAATTAGGATTGCCGAACAAACCGAGCAGCTTGATAAAGGTTGAATCAAACCATACTTCTATTAGTCGCAAAATAAAATGGTGTGCATTTGCAATAAGAGACTTCGGTCGGGCCCTTTTCTTTAGAAGAGAAAACAATATGCAGCACAACGATATTAATGGATCACTGTATGCTTTGATACCTTGAAAATTTAAGAGATAAATTGGAGGAAAAAATGAAGAAATTTGGATCTATATTTACAAGATTCTTTGACATCTTCTGATTTTGCCAGGGGGCATTAAATTATGTTTAATATAGTATTAGACTATGTGAGATATGGAGCTTACACAATAGATCTCCTTCTTCCTCTCTGGTACTGGTTCAGACCTCACGCACTGTAACAATAACACTGTAAATATTGTCACGATCCAATAAATTTTGGGTGGTCAAACCTCCTTCACATCAAAAAACTATTTAAGACATGGAGATCTCCGATCTATCTTCAATCAATTATAATCTTCAATCACAAATTCTAACAATACCACATGATTGACGTGCAGAAAACTACAACACAACCATAAGATGGTGGCGGCCAAAAATTGAGCGTTTTGTCTTCATAGCTTACCATTTTCAAGATAGACCAGACTCCTTTGGCAAAACAATACAACAGACTCCATTGAGTCCTGCCAAGAATTCGGTACGGTCGTGATGGGGACATCAGAGCCCTTCATCCAGATGATCCTGAGCCTCCGGATTGAGTCAGACCTATTTTATTTGCATATTTGTTTATTTTTATTTCTGGGTTTATTTGCATTTTAGGGTTTATTTGTGGTTTATTTTATTTCTGGGCTTATTTGCATTTTAGGAATTATTTGTGGGTTATTTGTGTTATTTGTGGGTTTATTAGGATTTATTTCTGTATAAGGGAATTTATGCAAATTTTGTATTTTGGCCCTATATATAGGGACCTCTTTTCATGATTAGGGTTTAAATGAAAGATTAACAATTTTCTTCCCACGTCTCCTCCTCCTCTCTTTCTCCTTCTCTTCTCCTTCTTCTCTTCCTCTTCCTCCTTCTCTTCTCCCTCTTCTTCTGTTCCTGATTTAAAATTGCAACGTGAGTACATCGTATCCACTGAAGTCTGCCTTCCCGGACTTGGCTCTACACCAACTTGGTATCAGAGCTTCGGCTTTGCCTCTGTCGCCAAAGCCCGGAGATCCTAGAACGGATCACCTCCGCCACCTCCACTTTCGGCCTGCTGCGCTGCCTCACCTCACCACTCTCCTCCCTCAACTGCCCACGTTCCCTCCCTCTCGGTTCTCATCAGATAAAAAAAAAAAAAAACAGAGAAGAAAACCCTCCTTCTGTTTTCCAGAGGAGAAAACCCGACACCTCTAGCAGGCCTGCCTTTCCACTGCTCCTGTTGTTCCCTTGCCCGCTCGTGGCCGCCCCACCCGGAAGAGGGCACGCTCGCGGCCGATTCACCACCGGAGACCACCGCGACCCACGGAGACCCGCCGCCCCTGGTCCGACGGAAAGCCCTTTCGGCCGCGACCTGCCGCCACCGTCTGTGGCCGGATACGGGAGAGGAACGCCGCCACACCACCCCGCTCGCCTCCGCCAAGCAGTACCCTTCGCCGTGCTCCACCTCCTGTGTCTCACCGCCGGCCGCTGCTTCTCCTTCCACCGAGCACCCCACTTCCCCTTCCATTGAGCACCACCGGGATGTGCCCTCCCCCCGTTAGCAACGCCGCCAAGGATTCCAACCACGCGGTCCACAGTTGGCCGGAGAAGATCCCTCGCGCCACTGGCCGCCGTCCGTCGCCGCGGAACACGGAGCCGCAGCCGAGATCACCGCCCTCCGCCACGGCCATCGGAGCCCCGCCCCGCAGCCGCCGCCGCAAGGGTCGGAGAACCCTCCCGAACCGTCGGGAGGTTTAAAATTGCTTAACGGGTAAGCTTCACACCCGTTAGCCCACAACCCGGTAGCCCGGATCCCCAAAAAAAAAAAAAAGTAGGCCCCGCACGTGATTTACACGTGACAAATCTGTGACGAGTATCGGGTCGGGTCCAACCCGATAACCCGAAACCCGGATCCACAAAGCTCCGCACGTGATCGCACGTGCGTTAAAAAAAAAAGGAAAAAAAAGAAAAGAAAGAAAGAAAGGAAAAAAAAAAAACACCTTACCTGTTCTTCTTCCCCAATCGTCTGCCCGCCGACGCCGTCTTCGCCGAGCCGCCGAGGTGCCGCCGTTTCGTCCACGGAGCCTCCCCGCCGCCAGAGTTTAACCACCGTTGCCGTCGCCGCACCGTCGCCGAGCGCCGCCGCGCCCCTCCGCCGCTCACCACCGCTCTCTTCCTCTGCCGCCTGCACGCAGCGCCACCCCCGTGCTGTGACCGCCTCCGCCTCCACTGCAGCGCCGCCTTGTCTCCCCGCCGCCGCGCTCCGCCCCTTCCTCTTCCTTCGTCGCCGCTCACCGCTTCCGTCTCCTCTGCTGCCGACTGAGTCCGACCGCCCCGTCGCCTCACCCGCCGCCGCCGCCTTCACTGTTGCCCCCCCCCCCCCCCACCCCCCGTCTTCATCTATCCCGACCACTCCTCACGGCACCTTGCCCATCTCCAACTCTCCCTCCCTCTTTCATTTCATCAAGGGTTCCAACGGTGAAACTCTCTCCACACTCATCTGGATCATTCCCCGGTTTTGCCCCCCCCTCCTCTTCCCTCTCTTTCTTGTTGGGCCGAAGACCCATCAGGCCCATACGGCCCCACCACAACCATTCTCCTTTATTTTGGGTTCAACAGGCCCATTTTCACAGCAAGCCCGACGAGTTGCTGCGCACAAATCCAATTCGAGCTCTTTGAACGATCCATCAGCTACAATCGCACTCCTGATCATCATCCACGAGCGAACGACTCTGGTCGTCTACTTTCCGACAGGTGATAGGTTTCCACTTTTTTCTTGGGCTTGTTCATTTAATTATGTTCTAGTTCTCTTGCATGATAGCCATATTTTGAAAACTTACTTTTGCTGTCAAAATTCAGAACATAAAACCCCTACTTTCAAACCCATCCTATTTGCCCTTTTAAAATCTAAATATTAAATTAGCACACCCTAACAACTGGATGCTTCTCAACATTCTTCGATCAGATTGATTTAGGATCAGAACAACTGTACTACTTGATTGCAATTTAATTTCTTAAATTGAATAATCTTAATCCTTAATTCTGAATAACCGAAGTAAAAATCAGCAACATTTAAATTTTAAGTTATTTTTGTGAAGACTTGCTGATTTCTGAAATCATAATAGATTGCATTAGTAGGTTGTCCTGCATTAAATTTGGTTCTACATCATAGTTATTAGGGTTTCATTAGTGACACTGCATTTCACATCATCACCCAGTGTCATCATTGCATGTCAACCTGTAGTGATATGGAGTACTATCTCAGTCAACCTAAAACCCCTGTAGCTACCATGAATTCCGACATTTTGAGGTCTATCAAGGAACAGATCGTTGCCATGCGGGCTGGATACAAGGAATTCACACAAGAGATCCGTGAGCTCATGCAAAATTCTAGGACCCCTACACCGCCAACCCCTGTTGCAGCCCAACCTAAAATCGGTTTGGTTGCACCACTTGTAATCCTTCCCCATTTTTTTGGGCACCAAACCCAATGCTCAATATGTCAACAATTCGACCATATAGCATCCCAATGTTCCATTATGACCTACCTGATTACTGAACCAGAAGCTAGGAGCCAAGAGGTCGAATATGTCGAAGAAGTCTATGAACCAAATATAGAAGACTATGAAGAAGACTTGGAAGACGAAACTATAGAATTAGATTTTGTCCAAAATGATTCCCAAAGGGAGACTATTGATCTAAGTACAATCAAGCCACTTCACATCACTACTGTGGAAGAGGTAGTGACAGATATTGAGAGCCAGTCACCTGAATTGGCACTTGTAGCTAAAGATACCCATGTAGAGTCCAATCTTGAATATTCCCCTATAGTAGTTTTCCTTCTAGATGAGTTTAATGATGTAGTCCCTGATGATCTTCCGGATGCACTTTCTCCGATGCATGATATCCAACACGCAATTGATCTAGTTCCCGGAGTATTTCTGCCCAACCTTCCACATCATAGGCTCAACCCAAATGCATATGCTAGGACCTGGGATTTAATATTATCGACAGTTGAGTTTGCATATCATAGTTCGGTTAACAAGTCCATAGGTATGAGTCCATTCGAAGTGATGCATGATTACAAACCTAGGCAACCCATAGACTTGTCTTTCATGTCTCATCAGTATAGAGTCGTTGAGTCTGCACAATCAATTGCATCACATCCATATTCATTGCATCAAGAAATCAGCAATTGTAGTCACTTAAATAACTTAAAATATAAATCCCTTGCTGATTTACACAGACGTTATAAAGAGTTAAGTGAAAAAGATTACGTCATGATAAGAATTAGGCTTGAACGATTTTCTTCAAATACGTTTAAGAAATTGCAAACTTGGAGTGCAGAACCGTTCAAAATCTTCCAGAAAAATAGTTCGAATGCATATGTTGTGGATCTTCCTGATGACTATGGGATTAGTGCGACATTTAATATTGAAGATTTAGTCCCATACAAAAAGATAATATTCATGCCTTCTGACCCCTTTATTGATATATCTGCCCATGTTGGACACCCTGACCTATTACCTGCTGTTGAGCCACCACCTCCCAAATCTCATGCACGCAGAGAACAAATAGAATATATATTGGATGAGCAGGTTATTTCAATCAGGAACGGTGGTTACCAACGTTACCTTGTTCGGTGGAAAGGTCGACCAAAGTCTGATGTGATGTGGATCTCCAGAGCACAGTTGCAGCGCCTTGATCCCGATCTTCTGGAGCAGTACGACAGCCGGCCAGATCTGTACTTGACGGGGTCGAGTTTTCCTCATCTGGGAGGAGTTGATGGGGACATCAGAGCCCTTCATCCAGATGATCCTGAGCCCCCGGATTAAGTCAGACCTATTTTATTTGCATATTTGTTTATTTTTATTTCTGGGTTTATTTGCATTTTAGGGTTTATTTGTGGTTTATTTTATTTCTGGGCTAATTTGCATTTTAGGGATTATTTGTGGGTTATTTGTGTTATTTGTGGGTTTATTAGGATTTATTTCTGTGTAAGGAGATTTATGCAAATTTTGTATTTTGGCCCTATATATAGGGACCACTTTTCATGATTAGGGTTTAAATGAAAGATTAACAATTTTCTTCCCACGTCTCCTCCTCCTCTCTTTCTCCTTCTCTTCTCCTTCTTCTCTTCCTCTTCCTCCTTCTCTTCTCCCTCTTCTTCTGTTCCTGATTTAAAATTGCAACGTGAGTACATCGTATCCACTGAAGTCTGCCTTCCTAGACTTGGTTCTACACCAGGTCGTAACCATTTTGACTCAAGGCCCAACTTTAGACCCATTTTGAAAACATAATTGATCTTCTCCACACGTCTTAGGATCCACCCTAGTCTCTTTGCGGCCCAATCCACGACTAGAGTTCTGATTCGTACTCTTATACGTCAGCGAAGAGGAGAAGTGTGGTCAACAGCAAACTAATGAGATGCCTTTTGTTTGATTGGAGTTTTCAAAGGAAAGAGATGGAAAAGTTGTATTCCCATGGGAATATGATTCCCACATTTCATGGGAAAATCTTTCTCATGAGAAACATGGGAAAGTTACTTTCCCACGAGGCAAGAATCACTCCATTTTTATTTTTTCCCAAAAAGACCCTTCAACATTAAAGAAACATTAAAGAGGCATTAAAGACCTAATTTTTATTAAGGGCATAATAGGAATTATACATAACTTTTCCATCAAAGTTGATGGCCAACCAAACATAAGCACTTTGGAAATTTGTCACTTTTCCATGGTCAACCAAACATGCCAAAAGTACTTTCTTAGGCATTCTCTTCCTAGAAATTTGTTTCCCATGAATCATATTCCTAGAAGGAAAAATACTTTCCGCAAACCAAACGAGCCCTAAGAGTCTGGGTGTTACGAAGCTTTTCTGGGATTGGAACTTGCCTCGTAGCAGAGAAGGCTTCCATAAGTTCCAAAGGCTAGGTCTTTGCACCTCATGTTGAGCTGATATAGATGGAGTGCGCAAAGTTCACAGAGGGGGTGTAACAATCTAGGATCTCACCCAAAATGGCTAGCCGGAAGGTATTATTTGGGTTCCTTGATCCTGTATAAGTACCCAAGATCTACCCAGTGAATAACCGATGTGGGACTAAATACACGCCCGCACGGATCCTCACATACTCCCCCCGTTCAAGTCCTGACGTTCTCGTCAGGCTAAAGGTTCATATCTATTCAAATCTAATCACAAACACCACGATCGGTCCATGGTCAACCCCAATGGATCCGTGCTGCAGTGTCCCCTAGTCCACATAGGTTATGGGCCGGGTTCCGCTCTGATACCATTTGTAACAACCCAGGACCTCACCCAAAATGGCTAGCCGGAAGGTATTGTTTGGGTTCCTTGATCCTGTATAAGTACCCAAGATCTACCCAGCGAATAACCAATGTGGGACTAAACACACACCCTGGGTTGTTACAGGGGGCAAAGTCGATGAACCCTGAGATCATGTTGGCCTACAACTTCTCATCATCCTTGCGTCGCGGATGACCGATCAGCAGATGATGGACTTCCTTCCTTGAACTGCAAAGTTGGGTTGCTGCGGGCTGTTCACAGCACTGGTTGGGTTCCATGCTGACGCATTGGTGATCGATATGCTTGCGATGGACTCTGCAAGGAGGAAATGCTGGCCTATGTGAAGAGGATCCCGAGGAAGGAGAGGAATAATGGGCAAATTATTATGGTAGGGTGCTGAAGACGAGAAATTATTAGGTGGACTAAGTCAGCCGCCGGCCTAGCATGAATTTAATCTCTTTTTCCTTCTCTTTTCCATATTTATGTGTGATAGCAATACATGCTAGGATGATTTTATCTTAGGCCTATGGTCGACTTGGTTGGCTTAATAATTTCTTGCTGAAGACAGTCTAGGGTGGGATCTCTTCGATATACCGCAGTTATGACTCCAGGCAAGATCCTTTTGTCCTTCTTTACTTCATATTTCTCTGTGTGGTTTTAATTTTCATATTTTTTTAGGATAAATTACAAAGACACCGCTTCTTTTTTTTGGTGATTTATATTTACATTTCAAAAGTTCTAATCTTTTTAACTAGATCTCAAATGTTTTGAATTAGTTGCAATTTACTCTAGTCGTCTACTAGAGTTCCAATATTGTTAATAGCAAGTGAGAAATTACTAATTTACCTTCTTATTTTAAAATGCAATTTAGGAGAAAAATTACCCCACATTCCACTAATCTCGAGTTCGTACCTATCATTTTTTCTTCCTCGTTCCAGCGAGACATCGATAATATTATTTAAGCCACTTTTAAGCCTCTTATTTAATAATGAAATATGATAATATTATTTACTTGAAACTACCAAAAATATTTTTTAAGCCACTTTATGATCTCACTATAGAATAGTAATTATATAATAAATAGTATATTAACATACATTATTAATGTGGAACACAAAAAAAATTATAATTTATTTGATTGCGGTCAATAAAAAAAAAAGAATTGCATCATATTTGGTCTGAGTTTAAAAAATATAAAAAATATAGAAAAAAATTTATATGAAATATAAAAAAGTACAATTTTTACTACCAAAAATTAAAATAATTTTTTTAAAATATTTTTAAGTTTTTAAATAGAATAGAATATGGAACATAATAGATATTTTATATAATTCTTTTAGATAAATATCCTATCAAACATGAACCAGTCTATGGTATACTATATTTTGTGGCCTATCAAATATATAAACAATTATTTTTCTAATGTATAAATAAAAATTATTTTTCTGATACAAATATAATTATTTTTAAAATATTATATATTTATTTTTAAAAAAATATTTTAGTTAGATTTTTTTTTTTAAAAAGTGAACCAAACGAGCGCCTTTCTAATAGTCACTTCTGCAGTGCGATGCAAGATAGCATGCATCTCTCCCTCTCTCGCGCGTCAAATGCTCGTCAGATGTCCTCACCTCCGCCGCCTCTCCACCCTCCCTACCTCTCTCAAATGGCGCAACCAATTCCGCCAGCGAGCCCTCGCCTCCCAAATCTCCTCTCTCCTCCTCCAGCGCAAGGACTGGATCCCTCTCCTCCGACCCAAGTCCTCCCTCCTCTCCCCCCCCGCCCCCGATCTCTTCCTCCATATCCTCACCAGAATCCAATCCCAGCCCGAGATCTCCCTCCGCTTCTTCAATTGGGCCAAGTCCAACCTAGGGTTCCACCCTGACCTCCGATCCCTCTCCAAGATGGTCCAAATCCTCGTCGATTCCGACCTCCTCGATCCCGCCAAGCACCTCCTCCACCCGCTTCTCCGATCCGAGCCTTTTCCAGCGGTGCTCGATTCCATTCTCCGCGCCTCCACCTGTCAGGATTCTAGGTCTAGGCTTCTCAGTTTCGTTCTTGAATCTTATGCTAGCCTGGGATCCGTCGCGAATGGCTTGGAGACTTTTAGAAAAATTAGGGTTTTGGGGTGTCAGCCGTCGACCAGCGGCTGCAATGCGCTGCTCGATGCATTGTGCTCTGCCGACAGGATCCGGTCAGCGTGGTGTTTTTATGCTGCCGTCGTCAGGACTGGGAGTTTGCCGGATTCTAATACGTGGGCTCTTCTTGCTAAGCTTCTTTGCAAGGAAGGGAAGCTTCAGAGGGTTGTCGAGTTGCTGCGTTTGGGTTATTGCGGTTTCTCGACTTATGATTTAGTTATAGACTGTTACTGTAGGAGAAGGAAGTTTGGAGCTGCTGTTGGTCTACTGAATGAGATGTATAAGGTGAATTTGAGGCCGAGGTTTGGTACTTATAGCTCGATTCTTGATGGTGGATGCAAATTTGGGGATGTTGGAGTTATCAATTCGATGCTGAGAGAAATGGTGGTGAGAGAATTGTTGCCGACCGTCCCGGTCTTGGATTATGATTGGGTTATCAGAACGCTTTGTGCGCAGGGGAAGACATATGCAGCAGAGATGTTCTTTGAGATAGCTCAGGAGAAAGAGATTAAATTGGGGAAGGATATATACTTGTGTATGCTGAGGGCATTATCCGAGGAAGGAAGAGTGGAGGAAGCGATGAGAATGTATAGGATTATGTCAAAAGAGGGTGTTTCAGTGAATCTTAAATGCTGCGTTGAGTTCGTGAATGGGATCTGTAAGGGTGAGCCATCGGAGGACGTTGACGGAGTGCTCAAGGATGTGATTGGGGGAGGTGCTTTTGTGCCTACTGAAGTTTCTGATCTTTCAAAGTACATAGCTGCTCAGTGTGGTAAGGCTAGGTGGAAAGAAGCTAGTGAGCTTTTGGATCTTGCTCTTGAGAAGGGTATTTTGGTTGATGCTTCTTGTTGTTGCACATTGGTGGAGCATTATTGCGGCAAGGGGCTTCTTGATTCTGTGATTGAACTGCATGATAAGAGGAAGGAATTAGGGGGATGTTTTGATGTGGCTTCTTATAACCTACTTCTTAAAGCACTCTTTGAGGAAAGGAGGATTGGAGAAGCCATCAAAGTTTTTGACTATATGCGAGAGAAAAATGTGTTAAGTAGTGCTAGTTTTGTAATTATGATAACTGCACTTTGTCATGAAAAGGAGATGAGGAAGGCCATGAATCTTCATGATGAGATGCTGAAGGTGGGGCTTAAGCCTGATGATGCCACTTACAAGCATGTAATTTCCCGATTTGTGTAATAAAGTTTCATTGATTTGAATTTAAGCTCCATTTGTGAATCAAGCAAGAGTGGTATGTTGTTTCAGGGTCAAGTTGATTTTCAACATTTGCTGGTTTCTTTCTGGATATTTGGATTGAAGTTGGATTAAGTGCAAGTGGGAGATGCATTTTCACAACCACTGATTTGCTGCAAAAACTTTTCTTTTAACCATAGCAACATTGGATTTTAGGGGCCAAGGGTATTCACATGAATGTCCTTGGGTATTACTTCTGGAGAAATACTTGACAGAAGAATTCTCATCATGCTTCTTGACTGATTGAGCTGAGAATAGCTATTTGCTGAAAGTGCCCATCACACCCTAGAATATCATTCTTTCTTCTTTGAAACTCTTTCCAATGCAGAAAAGACAATCTAAAGATCGAAATACTCAATTGAGGTGCTATAAAGCTGAAGGGTTTGAAAGCGGAGGCATGGACTTGGGGGGATTTGGATGAAAGTTGCAAGAAATATTAGAAATACACCTTTTGCTCTTTTACAGGTCTCGTGGGACGAGAATTATTAATGAATGTAGTAGTTTCCAAAAAAATGAAACTAGATTGATGGCATAAACTTAATCTTTATGTCGATGGTTGCACCACAAATGATGAAAACTTAAATTTACTCGAATCAATAATGGTAGGGGCATGATTCCAGCTATTCAGCAAAGCGTTTGAATTGTAAATTATCTACCATATAAAATATGGTGGCATGAGAATTTCTGGAAGATAGTTTTGGCTTTGTTTTCACCTCAAATTGGTGTACTTTTGCTATGTTGAGCTCTCTCCTCAGTTGAGTAGCTGGGTAGCTGGTTTGAATCCAGTTGTATCACTGAAATTGAATGCTTTTGATATTTTTTTGTCAAAAAGTAATCCTTCTGGTATTTTTTTTTTCTTAGCATCATCTTGTGTTCAACCTGCAAATTTTGACTGCACCTGTCATCCAACCCCTCAAAATAAATATACTTGTTACTGCCAACAGACATTGATGAAGGTTCAATAGGTTCCCCTTTTCCCCCTGGTAAGAACAATTATGGCTGTCATAACCGAGCATGCGAAAGGTGGCAAGGACACAGAGCTCTTGTTAACTGCTAGAAATACCAAGTTACAGATTAATAGAATTAAATATTTGCTGCAGCTTTTTGTTGGGCTGATGCCTTACAAGTATGACACGATCAAGGATTGACAGGTTCTGGAGTTCTTGTTGAAATGTTTCTGGATGAGATTTAAAATATAACTATCAATGATAGATCCTCCCTAGGAGAAAAGAAAGAATTCTCAACTTAGATTAGAAGGGAATCCCCCAAACAACATTAGTATTAAGTGCTGGTTTTCCCTCTAGGATTAAGGGGGAAGATGTCATATATATATATATATATATATATATATATATATATATATATATTCACACACACACATATATGTACATGTATACACACACACAAACATACATATAAAAGCTAAGATGCCAATCTAAATATTGGAAAATTCTCTAATATCTTAATAATTAATAACTAAAATTCATAATAAGATAACAAAATAAAATGAAATATATTATAATGAGGCTAATATATTCATTATATTCAATATGGTTGTCACTAAGAGCCTATGCAAAGTGATATCTTAGTGAACATGAAAATCTTGGTGTCCCTATAACATTGCTCCAGGAAGAAGCTATGTCCTTGCTATCAATTTTCAGTTGATGAAGTGTCCAACGTGCGCATTCCAATGCTTTCTTTTGCTACCTCTTCCCGCAAACACAGCCCACAACCCCACGCAACTCCTCATCGCCCTCAACACCCTCCTCTCCAAACTCACCCGCTCCCACCACTACTCCCAAGCCCTCTGCCTCTTCTCCCACATCCACGCCTCCTACCACCTTTCCCCCGACCACTACTCCCTCGCCTCCGCCCTCGCCGCCTGCGCCCGCCTCCGCGCCCCCACCGCGGGTGCCCAGCTCCACTCCATCGCCCTCCGCTCCGCCCTCCTCTCCTTCCCCCACGTCGCCAACTCCCTCCTCTCCTTCTACGCCAACACCCACGGCCCCGACCCCACTCACCGCCTGTTCGGCGCCATCCCCAACCCCGACGTCTACTCTTATACCACTCTTATTTCGGCTTACGCCAAAGCCGGTCGTTTTCAGGAGGCTCTCCAACTGTTCGTTGGAGTGCCCAAGAGAAACACCGCTGCGTGGAACGCCGTGATAATGGGCTTTGTTCATCATGGCTACGAAGAGTTTGCTCTTGAAATGTTTCTCAGAATGCACCGATTGGGTGTCGGGCTTGACAAGTACACCTTTGCTAGTGTCATGGGTTTGTGTGGTTCGCCGGAGCTGGTGAATCTTGGGAGGCAGTTGCATTCGTTGGTTATAAAAACTGGGATTTTGGAGCTCAGGGTTTCAGCGATCAATGCTCTCGTGACAATGTACTTTGATTGTGGTTTGGTTATTGATGCTTGTGAGGTGTTTGGAGAAGCCGTGGTACGTGATGAGATTACTTATAATGCTTTTATAGCAGGGTTGGTGAGGTGGGGAAGAGATGTGGAGGCTTTGATGGTGTTTAAAGAGCTGAGGAAAGAAGATTTTTTGTTGCCAACTGAATTGACCTTTGCAAGTGTTTTAAGTGCTTGTCTGTCAAGGGAAATTGGGACTCAAGTCCATGCTCAAGTCATTAGAATGGGTCTCGAAGCCTCTGTATTTGTAGCCAATGCTGTGGTAACTATGTATTCCAATTATGGAGATCTAGTCAGTGCTCAGCAAGCTTTTGAGATGATGAATGAGAAGGATATTGTTTCATGGAATGCTTTAATTTCAGGTTATAGTCAGGAGAATTGTTATGAGCTGGCTGTTAGAGTATGTCATCAAATGCAGAAGGCTGGAATTGAGCCAGATGAGTTCACCTACGGGAGCTTATTAGCTTGCTCAAGGATTGCAGCAGATGTCAAGATGATTCAAGCACTAGTCATTAAGAATGGCTTCATCTCGAGTATTGAAGTTTGTAATGCCACGATATCAGCATATGCCAAATGTGGAGACATTGGAAGTTCTTATCAGGTCTTTAATGAGATGCCATTCAGGAATATAATCTCTTGGAATTCAATTATATCAGGATATGTGCTGAGTGGGTTTTCAGTAAAGGGCCTAGAAATATTTTCAGCCCTAATTAAATCAAGATTAATGCCAAATTCCTACACATTGAGCACAGTGTTAAGCACTTGTGCCACCATGTCAGCTCTTAAACATGGAAAGGAGGTTCATGCTTACACTCTTAGAGATGTTACTATTTGTGACACATTGTTGATGAACTCCCTTATTACAATGTATGGAAAATGTGGGGAATTGGATTACTCTTCTAAAGTTTTTAACGGGATGTTGCAGAGAGATATTGTTTCCTGGAATGCAATAATTGCTGCTTATGCACAGAATGGAGATGGACGTGAAGCCATTCATTACTTTAAAATGATGCAAAAATCAGGAATTATACCTGATAATGTCACCTTCACTTCTGTTCTTTCTGCTTGTAGCCATGCTGGTTTGGTTGAAGAGGGCCGTTTCATCTTCACTTCTATGGTTGAAGACTATGGGATAGAACCTGGAGTAGACCACTACTCTTGTATTATTGATCTTTTAGGCCGAGCGGGACATCTAGAGGAGGCAGAAAGATTAATAAATAGTATGCCTTGTAGAGTCGATTGTCACATCTGGTGGGTATTGCTTAGTGCTTGTAGCACTCATGGGAATGCAAGGCTGGGAAGAATTGCTGCTAAGTTTCTTCTGGAAACTGAACCAGAGAATCCAACAATATATGTGCTCTTATCAAATATAAACGCGGCTGATGGGAAGTGGGAGGAAGCATCAAGTGTAAGGGATCAGATGCAAAAGAATGGAGTGGCAAAAAAGCCAGGATGCAGCTGGATTGAAGATATTCAGTTAACAACATTCTCATAGTGAGCCTGGGAAATATACATTACCTTATTTCCTTATAATTCTTGTATCATCTTATCTCTCTTTATTATTTAACAATATACGCCAATTTATACAGGAAAAAAAATCATTTTGGTGTTTTTTTTTCCTCCGATGATTACATCAATTAATATAGGAAACAAACATTCATTTCTTGGTATAAAGAATTGAAAAGAGGACACAGTGCACAGAAAAAAATAGGATTATCGGTCAATGAGGAACCATCAGAATGACATGGAGGTACATTATGTGTTTTATTGCTAGAAACCGGGATGATGACATGTAAGATGATAAATGGTTGGTTTCTAACTTATGATAATGCATACTATGTCTATCTCAGCTTATGTTTTAACTGCTTGGAATATACTTTTTTTTTTTCATCTCCCAAAATCTTAGCACAATTGCATTGTGCTTTCATTTTTTTTTCAATTTAGTCTGAAGTGACTTTGTAACCGATCTTTGAAGATCTGTGGAATAGCCTGGCAGCTTATTCAGCTCAGCAGGGCAGTTGTTGTCTGCACCAAGTTGCATCTTCTGATATTAGCATTCTTGTTCTTTAATTTCAATGGCAATGGCGCTGTCCATCTTCTTGTCAGTAGGTTTATTTGGAACATTGAGAGGCAGTAGTTTGCTGAGTGTTAGGTGCTGACATTTGTTTTCACAGATGCTTTCTTAAAATGCTTATTGTTGCTATCCCAATCCAACTGTTAGCAGAACTGTCAGCTTCTTAACTGTCCATGAGGTTTAGCAATGCCTTTGAAACCAGGGTTGGTGCCTTGTGCTCAAAGAGATGAATATAACCTCATCTTTTCTACTTAAAAAGAGTATTTATTGAAAAACAAATGACATTGATCATAAAGAAGAGTCAGCTGATCAGATGGTTCTTAGTTAAACTAACAGCATGCAACCAAGAATAGCTATAAAAGCCAAATTAAAAGCCTTGACAATATAAATGCCCAGAAAGAGTTCCCTCACATATCCTCATACAACTCACTTTTCTGTAACGCCCTGCCTAGTTGAGGGCGTACTCAAGACAGGTGGAGCTTTGCTCCTCCTATGTTCTAAAAAATAAAAAAAATATATAAATGCATGGTGTAGCGCAAGAAACCTGAATAGGTTGGCAGCTGACAAAGTTCAGCACATGCTACACATAAATGACCATATCTCTGGCAACATCAGTGAGATTTGCTATGCAGTGCAAAGGAATAACATGAACATAGGGAAGTTCAAATTGCTTATTAGAATAGATTTATGGCACTGCAACTCCAAAAATATAAATACTGCAAATTATCTAAAACCTGCAATGTCCAACTTTCCTGGATGCAATTGAGTGCCTCTCAGACCTGTGGACTGCCATCGAATGATACTAGCATATTTGATGGTTAATTTTCAAAAGGGATAGATTCATGGATTTTATAACGGGCCTGTCTACCACATTGTTGGATATTTCCAGTATTGGTGGGAAAACATACCATGGGGCCACTATGGACCTGCTTCTTCACGATCTTAAAAGAGTTGAGGAACAAAAACTTCCCGACCTTGTTTCTTAAAGAAATACAATGATCTAAGGTTGCTCATATTCAAATGTTGGGCAATTTATACCAATCAGCTGCTTCATTTGAGAAGGAAAAAATTGCTTGTCAAAAGAGATTATGCTACTGTATGCTAAAATAAGATAGTTGTAATAGGCTCTCTCATTGAAACTGCAAAATTCCACACTTGGAATTCACTAAAACGTGTGCTAAAATAAGACAGTTGTGATAAGCTTTCTTGTTGAAACTACAAAATTCTACACTTGAAATGTCACCATAACTTGTGCTAATAAGACAGATGAAATAGGGTTTCTCATTTAAACTACAAAATCCCACACTTGAACTTTGACCAAAATGTGTCCCATTATTACATCTCAAAAGATGCTGGATAGTGAGGCAGTGTATATACTGACACCTGCATGCCTGTAAAAACAATAACAAAAGAATGGTAATTCAGATATTTCACAGAGTACTGAGTTGAAATCCTGAAAATTATAAAAATAGCATACAACCAAATAAGTGGTATCATCTATCCGGAGGATGAAACAACCGATAGATGTATAATAAATCATTTCACCCACAACCCTGTCCCTTCAACTCTGGGACTGCCAACATCAACACCCTTAGCTAGACATCCTTCACTTACCAACTAAAGGAGCATACAACTCCGATAGGAAACCATTCAACTTTGAGAAACCAATTTATTGCTTTGGATATCATTTACAAAAATCAAAACGCCATAGCAATTGGTCAACAAAATATTGTAAGAATTTGAGTGACACATGAATCACATTTCAAATTCTATCTCTTGGTGGCAAAGAATGTATTCTTGAATCAAAATGACGGATTTGTTGACACAACTAGGTATTTTGTATAAGCATGCAGTTATCTTGAAAGTTGAATGAGCGAGAATTATAATATAACAATCCTGCAATGATATTACTTAAAAGATAAAACAAGCGCTGATTAAATAAAAAAACTTGGTAGTATACAAGAGAATAGGTCGTCAAATTTAAAAGTACTTGGTCTATCAACAGAATATGTGTTCATCGACAGCTGCAATGGAAGAGAACTGTAGCATCAGTATGTGCTGAGCTCTCAACGCGCGAAGTAAAAGGACGTGTTAATGAACATATGATGAAAACATGTTACCTGGCATTTTACAGGCAGTGATATGACTTAGCACATAATTCTACCTAACTACCAGCTAGACTTCAAACTAATTTGCAAATAGGACCAGGCAAGATGTCTTTCTACCCCAGAAATGCAGCTATAAGGTAATAGATATATTATATGACAAGAAAAAGAATCAAATGTTCCTTGTTTTCATGCTGAACCAGTGACAGCGAGAAGAATTCTTGGTTTGTATACATATACAAGAGGAATGATGTTTCCAGTTCCCTGATGCAGATATTGACTAGATTGCTGAGGAGAAGATACATCATCATTGGTAATAGGATCAGAGCAACACTGATAACATGAGGAAAGATGCATAGCGTGCTCAGTACCATATAAGATTCAAGCTATAGAATGCTTATATTGATGCTAACTCGTAAAAATGAATGTAGTTATTGGTGTTTATAGCCACATAAGAATTGAAAACTAACTTCTAAATCAAGCAATTGAGTGGTAGCTTTTAGTGGATATGTTAGTTTAGTTTGGGATCACTAGAATATGACAAACAGGAAAATAAGGTGACTGTTGGAAAGAAGAATCAAGAGCTGAGGATTTTTGCATGTGAAAAGAAGGAAACTAACAGAGAAAACGAAGATAAGTATACAAACTAAAAAAATAAAAATTGAAAAAAAAAACTAGCAAACTGATGCAATTCAGTGAACAGCAAACCTGGGCAGTTATAAAAATACTAGTTGTAAAAGGAAAGAGTTTATGTTAGATCTGGCCAATGGTCATCGTACACCATGAGTCATTGTCCGCAAAACCACCCGAAAGATTTTAACTACAGGAACTTTGTCATGGATCAATGGAGCGATTGAATACCCATCATAAATGATTCCAACTTTACTACCAAAAAGAAACAGTGAAAATTGAAGATCCTTTTTGTGTTGGATTGAATGATTAATATTTCCCAAAGGCTCCAGGATTTAAAGTTTCATGGTAGGAAAAAAGCTAACCTCTTTAACATACATCCTTTTAGGATTCTTGAACATTGACAAATTATTTACCACATGAAGATTCAATTCAAGGTCTCTAAACACTGATATCTTGATAATCTCTAAAGATTGATTGGCATTCACCAAGATGGAAGGCTTAAGAGTTTTGAAATGGATTTTGATATCCCAATAAATTGGCCAATATACTAATATTAAGTAATCGGCGTCTGATCTAACCTAAGGTCTTTACATCCCAGATCACAGTGGTTACGGACAGGGTTGGACAGTGATTTATCATCCCCAGGACCATTAATGGATAAAGGGATGTAAGACTGAATTGCAACACAATCTGTGCACATAAGGATGACTATTTGGCTAATTTTTGTCTTAATGTAAACCTAATATAGTAACATTACGTATTTCTATACTTAATTGTTGACTCATATTAGTCTTTTTTTTGATGTAAAGGGAGGAAGGAGAACATTCTCCCAATTTACTAAAAAGAAATTAAAAATACAAATAGAAAAAGGTACAAGAAGGGAGAAGTTAAAGTAACAAGAAGATTAATCTTAGCTTCTCAATAATGGCTCAATCTTCCTTGCTAAAGAGAGATGCCTGATCTTCCTCTTATGAGAGCATAAATTGAACCACAGTTGAAAGTTTGACAGGGCCTTCCAAACTTGCCCACAAATAACCAGGACAAGCTGGTCCCAAGCTCGACAAAAAGAGGAATGAATTTTCTTATATTGCCAAGAAGTCCATAATGACTGTAAGGAGGCTGGCCATCCTCTCCAGTTAAGGCATCAAGGCAATTTTTAATATCAAAGCAAACACCCTTAGTAAAAGGGCAAAAAAGAAATAGATGGTTAGCTGTTTCTTGGGAGGCTCTGCATAAGGAACAGGTAATGCTTATAAACCAACCTTTTCTAGCCAAGAGATCTCCGGTATGGATTCAGTTTTTCAAGGCCAGCCACATGAACACTTTCACTTTCTCTGATGCATCTGTCTTCCATAGTGCTTTATAATAGGGACAAAGAAGTGCTCCACAATTTAGAAAGGAATAGTAGGAGCAAACCAAGTATTTGCCAAAATCCAAAAGTTTGCACATCGGTAGATCCATACCGGAGCTCTTCCAATTCACTATTCTCCTTTCCTGACAAGGGACCAACTAATCTATTTTCCAAGCCTTCCAACTCCAACTGCATTGAGAGGCTACCAAAATTTTTTCATCTTAATGTAAACCTAAAATAATAATACTGCGTATTTTTATACTTCATTGTTGGCTCAGATTAGTCAATGACATGTTTGGTCATTTGGTGATGAGTTCAGATAGATAAGAAGTCAAGTCAACGACAGAGGAATGCTTCACTTTTTCCTATCCTTAACTCTCTTGTGTACAAAGCAAACAAATTTTCTCACTAACGAGGGCAGCCAGCCAGTTAAACCTGTATAAAAAGGCTGCATATAGCTCTCTGATATGATTAAGAGAAAAAGGATAAAGATATGAGAAAAGTAGAACAATGGAGGGATCAAAAAGGCTAGCTAGTAATTTCTTGGAGGACTTCAGCAAGCTCTCATGCTTCATTTGAGACTCAAGAGAACCTATGCTACAAGCTTCAGTGTTTGATCTCTCAAAAGTATAAAGTATACACATTTATATGCGACAAATATTCATGTCTTTGTCTTCTTAATTATTATTTGAAACACAAAATCCTGCCCAATTTCTGCTGTGCACAGTACTTGGGTGTCGACCACCACCACCATCAGAGTGGTATCAATGATACAGATTTTACTCTGGCTAAGAATACAACTCCTATAAAATGATCTATATGTTGTTTTGGCAAGATAGAGATATATTTTTGTGCATAGCATTCATTATTGTATGCATTGCCTAATCTATTTTAGTAATAGATCATCTAAGATGCGACTCAGGTTAAATTCTTCTATATCATGCAATGAGATAGCTTCCCTCTTTCACATTCTAACTACGAACGATGCATGGAATCATTATTTTTCATACTAACCTCAGAATATGAGGTTGTGATTGACTTCATAATCACATTAGTGAAGACCTATTCTAAACTTGCAATTTTCCAAGAAAAATCAGAAAGGAAGAGGAAAAGAACCGAAATCAAAACGAACTTAGTATTCTTGAGCTATAAGGAGAATCCAAACCTCTAAAAAGGAGAAGAGAAGAGAGAAAGTGAGACAACTCCCCATCCAGATCTTCAAAACCTCCAGCTGGTCGGCCAGAAGGCATGCACGCTGTACCCAGTCTTCCAATTATCCAAATAGATCACCTTCTTCACCGCCCAGACAGCCACCAGCATCGCCACCAGCATGAACCCCCGCTGCGCCGTCGTGTTCCTCACCCTCACCAGCACATGCGTCGCGAACGCCACAATCAGCCCAACGATCGTGTAGAGAAACCCCACCGCGAACCCCTCCGCGCCGAGCTGCATCCCCGAGCCCTGGTAGAAGAAAATGAGCTTATCTGGATCGTTCCGGTCCTGCAAGAACATCGGCATCTTGCGGATTATGTTGTGCATCGAGCCGGCGACGCTGAAGAAGTAGACGAACACGGCGAGCCCCATCCAGAACCGGTGGTCGTGGAGCATCGTGTTCCCCTCGAGGATCCTCTTGATCAGGAACGGCGCCGAGATCAGGAGGGCGATGGCCAAGAAGGCGATTTGTCGAGCGGAAATCGGGGGAGGGCGGACGATGGGGCCGACAGGGATCTGGGTCTTGGCCTCGACGAACTCGGCCATGGACTCGGCGAGGCGAGAGAAGTCGGACTGGTCCATGGGTTCAGAGTCGCGGAGGGAGCGGTGGTGGGGGCCGACATGGCGGACGTGAGGGAGGGAGGTGACGCCAAAGAGGGAAAAGGAGGCCTGGGATTCTTGGAACTCGATGTCGCAGAAGAAGACGCGAAGGGAGGTGGCGGGGGAAGAGGCGTGGTGGGCGGCGAAGGAGGAGGAGACGAGGCTGAACTCGGAGCGGAGGTGGGGGAGGTGGAGGTCGGGCTTGGAGCGGAGCTGGGAGGCGTCGAAGAATAGGATGAGGGAGTAGGGGCGGGGGACGGGGGCGGAGGTGAGGAAGCGGGCGACGGATCGGTCGTCGAGGTGGATGACGCCGGAAGGGGACTGGGCCCGGAGGGCCTCCAGCTCCGCCACCAGATCGTCGGCGGAAGGGGAGGTGGCGGAGGAGAGGGAGATGAGGACGGGGAAGGCGAGCAGAAGGAGGAGGAGGAGGGGGTTTTGGGGATCCATCTCTGAGACCTTTTGGGGGCTCTCGGTAGATCGATGGGGTTGGGGCTTGGACGGCGCTTCCGGTTTTAGTTTTACATTGACCAAGGCCGCAGCCTCTCACTCCACAAAAATACTACTAAAATCCTCCAGCCGCTGCTGCAAATGGGTCGGATCGACCACTATCAAGGCTGCAAATGGGTCGGATCGACCACTATATAAGGCTGCAAATGGGTCGGATCACGAGGCTCGTGACCCGACCCGACCCGACCCGCATAGACCCGACCCGATCCGAATTTTAGGACCCGCGGGTCCGGGTCGGGTCCTAAAATTGGACCCGAATTATTTTCTAGGTCGGGTCTGGGTTTACCAAACAGACCCGACCCGACCCGAATGGACCCGAAGAGAGAGAGAGGAGAAGCAAAAGAAAGTCTTTTCTTTTTCTTTTTCTTTTTTTTTTTGGCGTGGGTTGTGGTACTGTTGGTCAGTGTGGAAGGATAGCAAGTTAGCAACAAGCATAGGTTCACAGAATCCAAAGGAACGTCGGCCCGTCAGGATTCTCTCTCGATCTATTACACTGTTGAGACCTCTGGTGTCTCGGTAGCTGCTTTTTTTTTTCCTTCTGTTTTTTGGTTTTTGTTTCTTTTAACTTTTGAAGGGAGAAAGTGAGGGAACAGTGCAACTGAATATGGGTCATGTGCCAGTTTTCTGTAATGGAATTGGATTTTGGAAGAAGGTCTGGGATTTTTTTTGTCCTCGTGAGAGGGGAGCTGGGAGACACCGAGTTCCGTCCAATCAGTCATATAGATAAAAAAATAGTGTGTCATGGGTCATTTGTTCTGACTGGAGCTCAATTGCAAAGTCTTTCAAGTCATGGGTCACCCAGCACCTCATAATTATGATATGACCAAATTAGATTTATCCAAATTTTTTCCCAAAAACACAAAAAAATTGGACCCGATCGGACCCGGACCCAACCCGAATCAGACCCGGACCCGACCCAAACCCGACTCGGACCCGACCCGACCCAACCCGATCTTCAACCGGGTCGGGTCCGGGTCCAAAATTGGGACCCGAACAAAAAACCAGGTCGGATCGGGGTCACCTAGGACCCGACCCGACCCGACCCATTTGCACCCCTACCGCTATGCGAGAGAATTAAGATAATTTTAAAAAATAAATTAAAAATTAAGAATTAAGATTGAATTACTGATATATAAAAATATTATTAAATTAAACTTACGAATCATACTATAATGACCACGGTAACGATGCTAACCACCATATCAGTTAAAATTAAATTTCAAAAAAAATTAGGTTTAAACACACAAGCCAATGTATATAAATAGAAATAAATAAAAATTTTTGCGTACATATCCTTCTAAATATTAAAATTTGTATGAATATTTTTCTCAAATTGATATTTGCATGCACAACTTTATAAAATACTTGTTTTATGTGTATGCTCTTCATTTTCATTTTTTCTTGCATATGTGCCCATACCATCTAATACAATAAAAAAAAATAGTAGTTTACAATTAAAAATGACTGAAATATCCTTAATGTTTAGATATACAAAAAGAAACATTTATAACGGTATATATGCAAATAATACTTTGTGAGGGTATTCATGAATTTCACAGATTTAAGAGGGTTTACATGCAAAAAAAATTTAATTTTATTTTTTTTAAAATTTCAACCTATTTTAATTCTAGGATTTGTCTAGTTCCTGCTCCACAATGTTTTTTATAAAAATATTGCTTAAGAGAAATATTAATTCGACAATTAGATAATAAAAAGAATTATGAAAGTTCTTTCACTAATCATTGAATTATTTTACTTTACTCTTCTTGATTTATAACAACCACTATATTTTATTTTATTAAAACATAGCTTATTATATTTATTGTTATATATGCATATATGAGGGCATGTATTAAAATATAAAAAAATATTAGAAGGGTATTTATGCAAAAATCTACGATTTTTTTTGCGTGTCTATCTTTCTAAATATATGAAATTGTATGAATATCCTCCAAAATTGCTCTTTGCATGTATATCCCTATGAACATTTCTTTTTGCATATTTATCCGCTAAGGATATTTTTG